>NW_018480034.1:281006-314223 GCF_002113885.1 Mizuhopecten yessoensis | reverse complement strand
TTTTTTTAAAGATACCAGTGTCTCTTGAAAATTTTCAAAATTGCTAACTTAATTTTATATATTCATGGGATAAGCGTGGGTCAGTTGTTTGTGAATCTTTGTCTCAAACTTGAACAGGTTTCATTCTGACATAAAATAATTGATGCTCTTATCTTTTTGTAGCTGAACAAACATCTCACACAGAATGAGAAGGATCTCAACACATACAATGAGATGCTCAAGTCTTTTGATGTAAGTAAAAGATTTATTATCAATCATTCAACCAAATATACAGTACATAGGGTAACAGATATCCTTCAGTTCATTGTAACTGTATACAAATTAAACTATTATTTATAATAAAGAGATATGTTATAAATGAAATATAGCAGCTAGTTTGTCATATTTCAGCCGAGGATACAAGAGATAGAGCGTCGTATGTCGGAGCGGGGTGAAAAGTTGAAGATTCTCAAGGAGAGAATGGACAGGGTTGAAGACGAGGTGTTCATGACGTTCTGTATCCAGATTGGTGTCGAGAACATCAGGTAATTTATTGTGCTGATATTATTGTGTTGAGGATTATAGCAAAACAGGAGGAACAGGTTTAAAGCCAACTAGTGCCGATATCTTAGTCTTTTTTTGTGTCTATAGACAAAAAAAATATATCTTGAATGTTCACTTTTAAGTTCCTTCATTATGCCGATATAAAGCTGAAACCTTTTATTAATAGTTATCTGAATTCGTAGGGTTGTGGATTCAGTGTTGTGAACCGCAATTTATTCATGAATTATAATGCGCTTAACAAAAAGTGGAATGCAGACATTTCAGATTTTTTTTGAAATTGGTTGTCTGGACAGGTTTAGCATACTCAATTGGATTGAGTGGTCATCCTTAACTCTCAATTATTTTACCTCAAATTTTTTGTTGTGTATTTTTGTCTAGAAAATGATTAAAAAAGTTACTTTCAGATCATTGTGTACGATCGTTGGCCAGAGCCTTGAACGTGTAGATTATTCAATAAGTTAACAAATACACCTACCACGTGAAACAAAGAACACTCTCTTTCCATACAGGCAATATGAAGAACGAGAGCTTAGAGTACAACAGGACAGAGCAAAGAAGAGGCTTGAATTCGAGAATCAGAAATTCAGNGAGATTCATCATAAAGGAATATAAATCGATATGATATACAGTGACAAAATTCCAAAATAAATCAAGGTAGCTGGTACTTTGGTTATCAAGTGTATGGTGTTAAAATATCCCCTGGAAATTATTCCAGATAGTGTTGCTGGTAATAACTAAGTGTGACTTTTCCAGATGGATGACGTACAGATACCGTTAAAGCGGGGTACGTTGGAGGACATCAACCGCGAAGACGAGCCGTCCAGTCAGCCAGATGGCAGTCAGGACACGCCCCTAGACAGTATGAGTAGTCAAGGGGCTAAAGCAATATACGCGCGAGAGGCCCACATCCTCCTCGACTACAGCGGTCTGGATGATGATGACAAGGAGGTAAGGTTTGAATGAGTGGGGAGGCATATAGAATCATGTAAAATGAGAGGGATGTTCATCAGAAAAAGTTTGACTAAGAATGTATATAGGGCGGTTTGTTTAAGAAAGTATATAGGGCCGCATTCATTTATTGCAATCCAAACAGTTGAACCGGTTGTACCAGAGTTGTTAATTTAAAAAATAAGGTTGAACCTAGTAATTTTAAAGTACTTTCAGGCAAGCCTTGACAAAGCCTTGCAAAACCTGCATAATCGTGTGCAGTGCAGGTCCACCAGTNCCAGTAGCTCTACAATCTACCATGGTTTTTTCTACAAATGTGGATTTATAACTTGATACCACCTTGGATTAGACCAGCAATTGCAGTAAATTTTATTGTCACTAAACCAAAAAAGTCTTACTATTTGGCTTTGATTCCATTAGTCTGGTAAGCGATGAAGAAAATCCAGAGCATACTAGAATAGAAGATCACCGCCATGTCTTTTGATTTAAAGAAGTTTCAACTTCCCTAGTGCAGACATTCAGGTTTTGACCAAAATCACTTGGGAATAACTATGACTTGTAATTGACTTTCAAGACATCTTTAATAAATCTTCATGTACAAATATTTTACCTAAAATAACTTTCGAATGATGCATCCATCTCTTTAAGCTGGAAATGGCAGACGAGGTGAGAAAGCGTGACAATCAATACCAGAAGGCTGTGGCTGACATGCACACCACTATACAGAGGATTAACGCACCCAACATGAAGGCCATGGAAAAGTAAGTAACAGACTGTTAACATACTTATCTCGGGTCCAGTTCCTGAACTGAACAAGAATAACATTAGAAGCGGTAGCTGCAATTTGGGTAAAAAATGGTTTTGAAAATTATTTTAATACACAGGTATAAGTATCCCGCTACACATGCTGAAAATATGCATACCATTTGCACAAAAAAGATAAAAAGGTATTTAAGTTGATATTGTTTTCAGCTGGCCACACCTATCAAACTTATAAATAGTGCCTTAAGTAATTTGTTGGGTTTCCCTAGGATTCTTCATGAACACGTTTTACAGGACTGCCTGGTTGTAAGGATTCCATTAACAATTAAAAAAATCAGTATTACATGGATCCTTTTAATAATAATTATGTCTTTATGTGCAGACTTGATGGTGTAAGAGAAAGATTCCAGGAGACTTCAGCAGAATTTGAAGATGCCAGAAAAAGGGCAAAGAGAGCCAAGCAGGCATACGAGAAAGTCCGCAAAGAGAGATACGACAGATTCATGCACTGCTTCGAGCATGTGGCCACTAGAATTGACGAGATCTACAAGGTAAAATAACTCTTATGAAGCTGATATGTGTTGACTTCCTAAAATTTCTGTTATTATGAGTGTGTTTTACACTTGTATATGTAAAACAAAATTGAAACATCTACTGTAATGTAAGAAAGATTGTGTGATAAAAAGAAGTATTAAGTATTCATGTGGGAAAGTTCCCTTTTGCTATTGATAGAAGGGATGGATAATTTGATAGCATCTACTACTGGTCGGTTGTAATGGTGAGGGGCATCTTGCTATCTTCTGGGTGATATTTATATATCCTGTGGTTGTTGATACTAAATGTATTTTCCTTGCCTTAAGTTTTCCCGTATAGAAGTATTTTTAACCCCTCTGAAATGTTTTGACTTCAGTCGCTGGCCCGTAACCAGAGTGCCCAGGCTTTCCTTGGGCCCGAGAACCCAGAGGAGCCTTACCTGGATGGTGTTAACTATAATTGTGTTGCTCCCGGAAAACGATTCCGGCCCATGGACAACTTGTCTGGAGGAGAGAAGACTGTAGCTGCTCTTGCTCTGCTGTTTGCAATTCACAGGTAACCATCAATTATATTGTATACTTTTCATAGGGAAACTGGGCAGTATTATATCATTTGAAATTATTTCTTCCATGAAATGTTCAGATTTATATATTAAGCAACTACAAACAGATGGATTCATTTCAATCCATTTGATTTTCACAATTTGAAGAACTTGGTGCTTGATTTTATGTGGTAAATTTGTGGCCAAATAACATAATGAACAGTGTGTTCAATTTATGGCTTTGAGACTTAAATAATTGAGCTGCATGTTTATAAGTAAAAACACCAATGTTTTATACATTGTTAGATTCTATCAGTGTTTGACAGGAGATTGTACACACACCTGCTGGTTCTACGGATGTCATTGGTAAATGAACATGTGAGAAAAAGTTTATACACATATCAGTATAATTTAACTGCAAAATGTATTGTCTGCCCTGAAAAAACAAATAACTCTTTTACCATTTTGTTGTCCCTAGTTACCAGCCAGCCCCGTTCTTTGTACTGGACGAGATTGATGCTGCTCTAGACAACACTAACATAGGAAAGGTATGTATAGACACTTTTAACTCATTCACCCCTGAAGACACATTTGAAATTTGAACTCTTCCAATTCAAAGGTTGGAATAGTTCATTATGAAATTTCCAGGATGAATGAGTTAAACAGTTTCATCAGATAACTCAATTTGACATTTTGGTACTTTAAAATCACATAATATTCTTGGTAGTTCACCAGGAGATATTTTGCGAATTTAAATATTTTGCGAATTTAAATATTTTGCGAATATTAGCTTCTTAAATAAATATTGAAATTTTATGCTACAATTGTGAAATCAAGTATTCCCTATAGAACCTACAGGCTAGGTTAATGTAATAAGTACATAACAAATACTCCTAGGGGTGTTTTGCAGTTGTTTTGTAGTAAAATGGTTCCATTATTTGGTAATGTATAAATAAAGAATAAATAAAATAAAGGTGTCTGTTTGATAATTTCTTCCTGTAACAGCTCTATAGAATTGTTCTGCACAATAAATATTCTTTTTCGACAGGTGGCCTCATACATCCGTTCCCAGTCTGAAGTAAGCTTCCAGTGTATTGTGATCTCACTGAAGGAAGAGTTCTACAACAAATCTGATTCTCTCATCGGAATCTACCCAGAGGTATAGACTCTTCATAAAAAATGACCAAAAACGTTCTTTTCTGTGTATGAAATTTGAAGAAGAAAAAATGAATGCTACAAAATTTCGTATTTTTTGTTTCCTCTAGATTTCTGTTCATGAGCTTTGATGTGCAGAATCATGAAAATCAGATAGTTTTTGTTTGAGTCAGATATGCTTTGTAAGAAAACAATCACATATGTATGCAACAGATTCTATCTTCGTCCTTTTAGAGAGGTGGTTCTCTGGTTGTATTGTGATGACAAGAGGTAGCTAAAAGCTGAAGTCTATAAATAAGAGCAATATAACAAGAGCTAAAAAAAAACTATTATTACTTAAACCGTAATTTTTTGTCTAAATATTGTACTTCTCCATTACAGGTGGGAGACTGTGTGATAAGTCATGTATTAACAGTTGACCTCAACGATTACCCAGAATCCCAGCTAGGCGACGACGAGGACAGTCCCAGCAAGTCGCGGTAGTTGACACTTTGAGAAGAATATATTTTATGTATAGTGCAAATTCTATTGTTTTACTGTGTGTTTGCTTAAACACAAACTTCTGTGAAACCTTGTTAAGACTGCCCAGCCCTTCGTGTCGAGGTGGCAAGTTGGACTTAAATCCTTCCCTGCATTTCACTTGACTTTCTACGAGACCACATGTTGTTTTCCTCAGTTTGAGCTAAACAATTGGTTCACATGTGTTATGAGGTGTCATCTGGGTCAGTTCAATAAAACACCCATTTCATTTATACCAAAAGTCATACACATGTTTTTGTTCAGAGATGCATAAATCATTTCACTGTATATAGATATTTTTAACAACATATTTTATTTATCAGCAATATGGAACAAACTAGTTGTTAGTGAATATGTGTTTTATAGTTTTATCAATGTTGTAAATACACAAGAAAAGTTGGATCGTTTTGTGTCCTTGCCACTTTTAAGTTCATTGTTCATTTCTCTGTTCAGACTCTTGCTGGCTAGTAAGCATGTAAGTGTCAAACTGTTATATCATCAGGAAGATACCTAATGTTACAGCTGTATGCGGATAGGCTACTTCAGCAAAATAGATTGTTTATGGAAAGGTTAGTAAAGTTGTGCCATTACATCATTTGTCTGTCAACTTACCCTGTATAATAATATCAGCTTTCACAATATTTTCTGTATCCGCCCCAAAGTCATGTGGAAACATTTGACAAACATAGGTAATAGCTTAAGAATTGTTATTATGATTCTCAGTTTCAATAATTTTCAGGATAGATTTTATTAAAGACATGTATGTATACTTTTACCTGGTCAGACTCGGACAACAGAGACTCGTGTTTGTATTAGCTAACATACTCTGTACAAATGTTTTATCTGTTTAGAGTTTTACATGTCGATGTAAGTATATGTTATTGTTGGTAGAGTCTGGCTGACATTAATGTACACAGAGCGTTATGTCTTTTTCACATCTATATCCATCAATCATCTTTGTTTATCAGCTAGAGAGTTATAAGAAGAGTTACGGTAGCTGTGTGTATTCGTTGTACTTGTTTATGTTGACTATTCGTTACATTTCATTGCTGATATTAGTCTATGATCCCGCTGTGCTGATTCGGTATGACATTCTTGTGGTTTTTGTTCATCATTATCACAAACCATATGGTCATTTTGTTTTTATCATTGAACCAGATTCAGATTAAACCAAGAGAGGGAGAGAATATTTTTGATATTTAAATCGTGAACAAACCATAAGCATCGTAATTCATAATTTCTCGAGTTGAAATACATTTAATTAAACAGGACGATAACATGTGAAAGTGAAGGAAAATCTATAGCAACATAGGTTGATTCATTATTATTGTATATTTAAATTATGTTATTGACAATTCTTTCAGGAGCTAATTTGATTGGTTGCCTGGTTTCATCACTGTGCTCCATCAAAGTAGATATTTTATGTTTAATTCTTCATCATGGTCATTGATAATAAATTAATTTGTAAAATTGTATCTGTATTTTGTTAATTTCTTAACCATGTAAAAAGGGATTTACAAGATTAAGTCAAAGCATATTAAGAATCGTAATGATTCTGCTGTTCAGAGGTCGTTGGAACAAAGAATTGATTTTCAAATTAAATCTGGAAAATGCATGGGCCATAGCAATTATATATTTTGTTTGACTCCTCAATATTAAAAAACAACACATAGATTGATTAAAAGTAATGAAGGGATTATTTGAAAATTGACAATCTATGAAAAGCGATTTTCTATAAAAGACTCCTTGTGTTGGTAGAGAAAGAATACAATATAAAACAAAAAACTTGTTAGTTCCTCACATAAAATTCACAAGAGGAAATGGATGTGTTAAATCTTCTTAACAGTAACATCTTGCAATGTAGATAGCACCTCAATGCACAGGATCTTGATGACATATTCTGGAAGGCTGTTTCTGCAAGAACTGAACAGAACAATGTGATAGCACCCCAACTGTCATGCCAGACACATTTTCAGGGGAATATCTCCGGAGTGTCGCCTACTAAAAGTAGGTCATTGACCTTTATTTGACCTTTTCTCTTCATTATAGTATAAGGCTTGTCCAAACATAGTTTTGTACTTGACGCCTAAGACCTCCCAAACCATTTTATACAGATGCAACCGAGGACACCAGCGACAAATACATTGTAATCACCTTCAATATGACATGTTCAGACAGCATTTCGTTGATCAATAGGTCAGGTGTTTTATGTCCACCTTCACTCATGACGATGTTCAGTCTCTATGCAAATGGAGAAATTGTGCCTTGTCTGCCTGCTTACTGAGACAAGTTCCAGATACATTCCAAGACCAGACATCTCCTTGGAGTCAAAGGGGGATTTTGCCAGCTGTGGTCCACAGTTCCATGTCCATACATGTCTGTTTCATTGTTCAACCAGCAGTTAATCTAGGAAGACGAGGACTGCCCTATGTATTTTATCCTTTTCCATGTCTAATATGCTGAATGGCCCTTATTATTAACCTCCATGGAAGGATGTATCTTGACTAGATGGTGTGTTGCATAAAACTCCTAAGGTAAAAAGGTAAAGGTAACAGCTGTCAGTCAAATGCTAGCTCTTTGTAATGCATGTCCAGGCCTCCATTCTGTATGTAAAAGTGTGTGCATGGAAAAATAGCTGAAAGTAGTTAGTTTTTTAGTCAGTCGTTAATCTTATTTTTTCTATATTTACTTCCTTCACATGAACATTTAATCCCTTTTATTATATATAATAGTATATTGTGAAGTTTAAACAGTTCTAGTCTTCAAAATCAAGCAGTTTTCATTCGCGTTACATTTCTGATATATACCGAGTCGATGATGGGTCAGGTACCAGTTGTGTCTGCTGTCAAGGTCATTGCATAGGGTCATAGGTCAAATACTTCTAAACTGTGTGAAGGCAGTGATTCTAAGAAACTAAATATACAGTAAAAGATCACTATGGATACAGCTTGAACAACTTCAATGGAACCAAGATTGATGATCTATCAAGATATTGACAGTTGTAGAGGTTTGTGATGAAGTGCAATATTTCAGTATGCTTGTTATAGGAAAGAAACATCTTAATATAGTTCTTTAACTGTTCTAGTGGCCATCAAATTTCACTACCATGGATCAACGTTCAAAACAAAGGAACTGGTGATTGAAACAGAACTGGACGGAAATAAATTCCTTGATTAAGGCCAATATTGAGAAATATATACTGCTTTGGCCTCAGGATTAGCATTTAAACTAGAGATTTTTGTCTTTGTTTTTGCGAACAAAAATGTATGTCTACCCTTTAACAGTTTAAAAGTTAAGGCCCAGACAAGATATTCCTAAAAACTTCGATATCAAGGTCAAGGTCACAGTGCATTGTACATTGTCTGTTGGTGATGCAAATATACTGCAAGTTTTATAAAGGATGTCTTTAACTTGGCACTAATTTTACCTTATTATTAGAGGAACTGCCTACTGCTAAATTATAAAATCCATATAAATAAGTTCTAATTGTAATGGGGACCATTACAGAAGTCCTCAAAACTGACCCCATAGTCGCAAAGGATCCTTAGATAGAGATTACAATGCCACCATATACTTGCATACTAAGTTTAAGCAAAATTAGACACAGTGAAGGACCGGTGGCATCACGTTGGCATACACCTTTAAATGATTTGAAACAATCTGACTTTTTTTTACCTTTGACCTTGAGGTTAAGGCCACAGTGATCTCATGACATTGCATTGCACATCTTATGTAGATGGTACAGTTATACTGCAAGTTTCATCAGGATATCATGACTGGTTTAAAAGTTACAGCCCAACAAGATTTAGCACATATTTTACCTTTAACCTTGGGGTCAAGGTCACAATGACCTAATGACAGTGCACTGCACATCCTCTATGGGTGATGCAGGTATACTGCAAGTTTCATCAAGATATCTTTAACGATTTATACCTGCATCACTTCCCTTCGAACTTGCAGTATACCTGCATCACCTCCCGTCGAACTTGCAGTATACCTGCATCACCTCCCGTCGAACTTGCAGTATACCTGCATCACCTCACTTCGAACTTGCAATATACCTGCATCACCTCCCTTCGAACTTGCAGTATACCTGCATTACCTCCCTTCGAACTTACAGTATACCTGCATCACCTCCCTTCGATCTTGCAGTATACCTGCATCACCTCCCTTCGACCTTGCAGTATACCTGCATCACCTCCCTTCGAACTTGCAGTATACCTGCATCACCTCCCTTCGAACTTGCAGTATACCTGCATCACCTCCCTTCGAACTTGCAGTATACCTGCATCACCTCCCTTCGAACTTGCAGTATACCTGCATCACCTCCCTTCGAACTTGCAGTATACCTGCATCACCTCCCTTCGAACTTGCAGTATACCTGCATCACCTCCCTTCGAACTTGCAGTATACCTGCATCACCTCCCTTCGAACTTGCAGTATACCTGCATCACCTCCCTTCGAACTTGCAGTATACCTGCATCACCTCCCTTCGAACTTGCAGTATACCTGCATCACCTCCCTTCGAACTTGCAGTATACCTGCATCACCTCCCTTCGAACTTGCAGTATACCTGCATCACCTCCCTTCGAACTTGCAGTATACCTGCATCACCTCCCTTCGAACTTGCAGTATACCTGCATCACCTCCCTTCGAACTTGCAGTATACCTGCATCACCTCCCTTCGAACTTGCAGTATACCTGCATCACCTCCCTTCGAACTTGCAGTATACCTGCATCACCTCCCTTCGAACTTGCAGTATACCTGCATCACCTCCCTTCGAACTTGCAGTATACCTGCATCACCTCCCTTCGAACTTGCAGTATACCTGCATCACCTCCCTTCGAACTTGCAGTATACCTGCATCACCTCCCTTCGAACTTGCAGTATACCTGCATCACCTCCCTTCGAACTTGCAGTATACCTGCATCACCTCCCTTCGAACTTGCAGTATACCTGCATCACCTCCCTTCGAACTTGCAGTATACCTGCATCACCTCCCTTCGAACTTGCAGTATACCTGCATCACCTCCCTTCGAACTTGCAGTATACCTGCATCACCTCCCTTCGAACTTGCAGTATACCTGCATCACCTCCCTTCGAACTTGCAGTATACCTGCATCACCTCCCTTCGAACTTGCAGTATACCTGCATCACCTCCCTTCGAACTTGCAGTATACCTGCATCACCTCCCTTCGAACTTGCAGTATACCTGCATCACCTCCCTTCGAACTTGCAGTATACCTGCATCACCTCCCTTCGAACTTGCAGTATACCTGCATCACCTCCCTTCGAACTTGCAGTATACCTGCATCACCTCCCTTCGAACTTGCAGTATACCTGCATCACCTCCCTTCGAACTTGCAGTATACCTGCATCACCTCCCTTCGAACTTGCAGTATACCTGCATCACCTCCCTTCGAACTTGCAGTATACCTGCATCACCTCCCTTCGAACTTGCAGTATACCTGCATCACCTCCCTTCGACCTTGCAGTATACCTGCATCACCTCCCTTCGACCTTGCAGTATACCTGCATCACCTCCCTTCGATCTTGCAGTATACCTGCATCACCTCCCTTCGACCTTGCAGTATACCTGCATCACCTCCCTTCGAAGAGGAGGCATAACAAGAGCTCTGGCCCCAGTTGCTCAAAGGTTGATTAACTCTTACCAGTGGTAAGTGAAACATTAAAATTGTTATTAACAAACAAAGGCTTTCAAAGCAAAATAAATCCTGAAGAGATGTCAATATAATCTGTCTCCGCAAACCTTTAGCAGGGTTATACTATCAGATGATCTTGTTTTTCTTCTTTCTATTCATACTTTGAATATTTCCCTAACCACTGGTTTAATTTACTCTCACAATGCTTTGAGCAACCGAGGCCTGTTTACTAAGGTCAACACGACGTAGTAAAACAAACAATAACAGCAATAGGAAATTGTATATTTTTACATTTTAATCTGTTCCATTATTTTTTTCAAGGGCAATGAGTTCAATATAATATATATACAATTTACAATAATTGATAAAATATTTACATTCAAAAATCATATCACAGACATACATGATGGCATCTAGGGACCTTACTCTAAAGTAAAT
Organism: Mizuhopecten yessoensis; assembly: GCF_002113885.1. Taxonomy (NCBI): domain Eukaryota; kingdom Metazoa; phylum Mollusca; class Bivalvia; order Pectinida; family Pectinidae; genus Mizuhopecten; species Mizuhopecten yessoensis. Next base: position 303,119 of record NW_018480034.1, on the reverse strand, counting down.
CCATTGCAGGGAATTATCATGCAAACATCCTCGACAGGCTTTTACAGTGTGCATGGGATGTCTAGAGCCATCGGGATAGTAAATGGTGCATTGCTTTGCGACTGTTGAAAACCTGTCTTGTTTCAATTTTGATGACCACATTTCTGCAACTTTGACACCATAACTTAGTTGATGTTAAAACTCGTAGTATTAGAAAACAATTCCATCTCCAGAAATTTTACATTTTTGTTTAAATTTTAAACTAAATTTTCCAAAGGCTTACTATATTTGAAGTTAATTTAATAAAGCCAAATGCAAAATCATGTTATTTTCTAAAAAAGGAATAAATAACGATACGATTCACAATGGCAGGCAATTTTTTCTTTCCTAAGTTCAACTATTTCCACATAATCCATTTTCAATTTTATCTTGCTCACTTTCACATGATTTAAAGAATTTTTTTATTAAGGATTGTAAGTGAAACTAGTTTGTCAGAAGTTTGTGTCCAAATATAGCCTACAGGCAAATTTTATGCCCGCTGTTGAACGGGAAGTTGCTGGCCAGCTATCGTTGGTCCGGAGGGCATGGATCTTTCGTTGGCACGCACACGTATGTGTTCAGCCATTCCAGGAAGTCTGGAGAAGTAGTTCCTAGCCAAGGTATGCTTCTGTTGTACTTTGTGTATAAATACAGAACCATATCCCTGGAAACAAAAAAGATTACCTTAATTTACATTTCATTTTTTCATTCCTTAAATTTCATAGAAGTCTTGAAACAAATTGTAAATTGCAAAGAGCAAAGGCATACGAGAACAATACTTTAACTGAAACAATTGAATTAAAACCATTTTATTTTTTTAAGCCCCAAAACAGAAGACTGTTCTGTGACACAGGACAACAATATATTTGACTGTACTGTGACAAAGATGACAACTGTGGCAGGACACGATGAACAGTGTTGTGATGTAGAATGATAGCCATACCTCTTCTAAATTGACTAATTTTTCGTGTGCAGATGCCTCGTCCTTGGTGAGGAGGATGCAGTTCCAGGGAGACCACTCTTGGTGTTTGTCCCAGCGGACCAGTACAAGGTCGTACAGATCCTCCCACGAACTTAGTATGCTCTGGCTGTTCCAGATCTTCTCGACCAGGTATCGCAAATCTTGTTCCTGGAGAGAAATAAATCGTTAGCTAATCTCAACATCATAGCATGTATTCTCCTTAATGTTTGATCAATTTCAAGAAAAAGTATCTTAAATGTAAAAAACACCAAAACATTTCGAACTAGTCATGAAAATCTTGAGCTACAGGGACGAAATAGATGTCACCCGTACTCCAACACTTAAGGACAGATACTTTTCGGAACAAGTCAGAATTATTCAGCTTTATGAGGCAAGGAGCAACCGGTTTTACAATTCAGGGGGTATAGTGCAATTTTATGCGTAATAGGTCGAATAATAATGGACACAGTTACGTCAAAATCGGAAGTCTTTCAGTTAAACCACTACGGAACTTCTCAGGAAATATACCTGTAGGAGGAAGGCAATCTTGGAGTCGTCTCCGTACAGCTCCTCGGCTTTCCTAAGGACCTTGAGCATGTACTGGTAGGTACTGATGTCCTGGCGGGTACGAGCATCGTTATCAATCTTAGAACAATTGCGACATTTGCCAACAGTTCGGGAATTTGACGACAAGGCAAAATCTGTCGAAGGCAGATACTGGTTACAGCTCGGACAGAAGTAGATGTTCTTTCGTAAGCTGGATGGATCTTGTGGTACCTGGATAGGAAAAAGGTCAAGGTCAACATTGCAGAAATTTCCATTGAAAAATAGTAAATTCGAGAATTCAAGCAAAAATCAAAATAAATAGAATTACCAGAATTTGTCCTTTGCTGGTATTTGAAAGCTTTCATTTGAACAATCTTTTTTTTTCTTTTTTCTTTTTTTTTTAATATGTTAAAAAAATCTTTGTGAATGTTTTGCATTTGTTTTTTTCTTTTATTAAGATTGTTAATTTTTTATGAGTGAAATTTGGAAAGTCAAAGTTAATGTATTTAATGTTGGAAATGTAATAATTTTATAAAGGTTTCCCAAAATGTACATTAAAATAAGTTATAAACATCAATAATATTGTCTCGGACTTTTATATTAGTTAAAATTAGTATGTAAATGATTTTGTTTTCATTAACTGGAACTGAATCGGGTACCTTGAGTAATTTGGCTGCCTCAGGATTAAACGTTGGAGTTTTGATGTATTGAAGGAAGAGTGTGGAGATACGCTTCCGCAGCCCATCCAGATTAGATTCCTTGACCCCTCTCATTAAAAGGTCAGCTTCTCGGTCAATAAGCTCAATTATCTCTTGGGTCAGCTTACAGTCATGTTCCTGTGGATCAACCATATAAATATCATTATTTAAAAGAAGACATAAAAAGATAAATGATTTGAGCTATAGCTATCTGTGAAGTTACACTGTAAAAAAAAACTAATCAAAAGCTTCACCAGAAGTTATTGTTTAAAAAAAGTGAATTGTATCAGATGCTCACAAAAAGGCATGTACCAAGTATATGTTTTATATTTCATATAATAAAAAATAAAACAAAAATCTTAATTTTTATCTCATTAATATACCAAGTCTAAGGACTATGAATGGAAACATAATTTGTCTATTCCAAAATATATGTTTTCAATGTTTTATTTTGATCCAAAAAAAAAGTTCTTTCACATTGGGAGAGAAAAAAACAATTATGCTTTTGGTATATCCAATTATCAAATATTGCAGAAAACCAGTGGAAGCACATTTTGATGACATAAATAACATACTGACATCAAAAGTTAATGTGACTAGTGTCTTACCTTAACTGTGTGTTTGAGCGTGAGGAGGACATCAAGACGTTCATCCTGCGTTAGATATTTCATGTTGATACTGTTATAAATATCTTGAAGCTCCTTGGCCCTGATTGTGTAGGGGGTATCCATTTCTGTTGTTTTACCATCAAAGCCCCTCCATTTCTTAGGTGCAGCAGCCTTTTGAAAGAAAAAGAAAAGAAATTAACTCGTGATTCGAAACGCATCGTCTGAACCAAACCAAAGAAATTAATCTGAAAATAACAAGTAGTGAAAATGAACTGAATTTGACATTTTTGCATAACCAATCTTAAATCAGGTCGACCATTTTCTATAAGTTTCTTTACAATAAAAGAAAAACTTGAAAAAATAGCAAGGACAAGATTTTTTTTTTATTATTTGTTTACCTTGCTGAGAAACTGTTGTATCCTTTTGTCCTTGTTCTCTGTGTCTGCCTCGAGTTTGTGTCTGCCAATGGCAGATATAAGTTGTGTCTCTTGGTCCAGCAGCATGCAAAGTGCCGCCTTTCTCTCCGCATCGTCCATCGAATGATTGATCCGCTCTAGCTCCTCCTGACGCCACTTCTCTAACGCGTGATACAACAGGTCAAAATCTTCTTTTGTCTTTGGATTCATCCTCCTCTCGAATTCTTTCTTGATTCTTTCCTCTTTCTCTCTCCGCTTCCTAATTTCTTCCAGTCTTTCCCATTCAATCCTTTGCTGTTTGTCCATCTTCAGTTTCTGGACATAACGTTTGGCTAGCCAGCGACGGTAGTATTTTTGTATGATGATTACCTGAAAGCAATAAAGTATTTCAATTGTATAGGCCAAAAAAATAAATTTATTTCCCAACTTGCAAAACTCACTCTGTTATTATTTTTAGGCTAATTTTGACATGTACACACGTAAATTAAATGAATTCCTAGTAGTTTTCATCATTTTCTTTTTTAATCTTAATATGATATCTAGCTCTTATTCATTTGGCTTGCAATGAATAAACGATTAAACAGCATTTATGTTTTTTTCTTTTTTTCGCTTGGGCTTAAAAAGAGAAAGTGTTAAAAGGAATTGCTCTGGTTTTATGATAAAGAGATACAAGGCAATAATTTTACCATTACTTTTTCTTTTCTTTATTTCTTTTTATTTAATATTTTGTATATAATTTTGATATTCTTTAGTATGATATTGATACAACATTTTTTGAAAGATCGAAACATTAAATTGAAAAGAAAATGTCCTTGACAGTTGTAGAAGTTTTGCTTTATTCAAATTCCATTCATATCATTTTTAATGGAGAAAAAAAATTTGGCTGTCTTCAATGATTATACGAGTGCGTTTATGCTTTTTAAGTCTATTCGTTTACTGAAAACAAATTAATGCATGTCAGTTCTAAATGCTTTAAAAATTTGAATACCTGGTTAAGCATTGTATCAAGGTGTTCTTCAGCTGTTGTGTATTTGCCCGGCTTGACCAACTTATCGTCGAGATTAGCCACGTAGACGCCAATCTTTGTCATCTGTGTGGATGTGTCGTTTTTGGTCTGTTGAAGGTGATGACGCTGTTCCACGGTCTGTGTATCGCGACAGTACCTAACAGTGTTCGAAGGAGTCGGTTGTTTTCGTACAGTTTGGGCTGATGCGTGATGGAACTCAATCCCGGTTTTCTTGTGCCTGTAACCACCTAAATATGGCTTCTTCTTTGTCGTTCTCTCAATCTCAACAACAACGTCTTTTGAAGTTTCATCCTCTAGAAACAAGATAAATGCAAAATGTTAAAGAAAATCGGTGTAAAAATAAAAAGCTTAACACCATTTGAACATTATTCCAAGTAGCTGTTTCCCTTAAAACAGATCAGCCAATAGATCCTCACCTGTCTGTACCCTGACTGTGATGACGTCAGGCATGTGGTATTCCTGACGAGGGCGGTACGATTTGATTGGGGTGTTGACGGGGTCCGACGACTGCATTTCGAGCTGGATTGTTCCGTTAGGCCCAACTCCCAGGTCAGCTAGAGTCTTTGACTCCTCCATGTTGTTACCTATGTGTAAGGACAATTTTTCCTTATTTTGAGATTTTGTTGATGCTGATAAATTTTGACTTTACAAATGTTATTGTATATGACATCTTCCATGTTACAATGTGCAAAAAATGTATCTTCAAACAAGCACCATATGTACCCAAGTTAGTTTTCACTGACATTTTATTTAGTTTTTGCATATTTTTTTTTAAGGATTTCTGTCCATATCTTTTTTATCTAGTTGTATGTACTACAGCTGAAAAATCTCTCCATTACCTGCGAACATAAGCATGATGAGGTTGATGGGCATCTTGAGTTCTGCAGCGAAGTGTGCCTTAAGTTGACTCAGGGTCTGGCCCAGTGTGCAGGCTAGCGTCACAACCTGACCACTCGGCATCAACACAAACTTCACTACAACGACAGAAAAATAGACTATTAGTTATCACTGATAAACCTAGCAAGTCAGAAATTAACTTGTCAACAATGAGATAAAGTAAACATTTTTTTTATTTGTTTCAAAACAATTATGAAACAAAATCTACCAACTTATATTAATCACTCAGTCTCTTGATGACCTGGATGGAAGCCTGCATAGGGTATTACTTGGGGAGGCAACTTTGAGTACCCAGAGAAAGCCCACATGTTCAGGTAAGTGACCCTATATATACATTTTCATGTCTGTTTAGGGAATCAAACCCCAGCTGTCTTGGTGATAACCAAGTGCACTATCCACTGTACGTGCCACTTAACAATAACAATGGAATGACAAAGAACCATGGATGCAGATATGTATTTATAAATCCTTAAATTCTTCGTTCACCTCAAAAATAAACATATTTTGGAAAAAGAAAAACCCAGTCACAAAGTGCTAATACCTGTTGCTGTAGCTTGTAGGTTAGCAGTGGTCCTAAGCGGAGCTTTGTCCTGTACAGGTCGCGGTGATGCTGGTTTGGGTTCTGGTCTTGGTGAATTTGGATCATCTTTCTGAATGGCGGCATTCACCTGTATTACTGGTGCCTCCTCTTCTTGTGGAGTTGGGGCTGGAGCCTCTTCCTGCTGGGTAGGTGGGGCTTCCTGTTCAGGTGCTGGAGGTTCTTCAGCAGGTGCAGGTTCCTGTTGAGCCTCCCCTGATTGCACCTCTCCCTCGGCAGGAGCCTCACCGTCTGCTGGAGCCTCAGCTTCACCTTCCTTCTGCTCTCCTTCATTTGTAGCCTCACCCTCTACAGGAGCCTCACCAGGAGCCTCTACAGGAACCTCAACAGGAGCCTCTACAGGGGCCTCAACAGGAGCCTCTACAGGGGCCTCAACAGGAGCCTCTACAGGAGCCTCAACAGGGGTCTCAACAGTCTCCCCTTCCTTCTGTTGGCCTTCTGCTGGTGAATTTTCTTCCTCCTTCTTTTCTTCAGTATCTTCTGTCTTTTCTGCCTGTGTTTCAGTAGGTGCTGTTGTAGTCTCTCCTTCTGCTTGCTCTGTAGTTTGTTCCTCTGTTGGCTTTTCTTCAGCTGAAATGTATAGAGCACATGTAGCTGAATAGTCTCAAGAAACATTATAGTTCATATTGAAATATAAAACTGGAAAGAGTTAATTTATTCTGAAAATTTGTTTGCACAACTTTCTGGTGAAATTACGTTTTTGACAGCTTAGAGCAGCTGGTATTATGGTATTCTGTCGTTTTGGTACTTCTCCAAAGCGGATTAATGTTTCAACCCAATACTCTGTTTGCATTAGGTGATTAGCATGTCATTAATTTTTCAGTATGTTTAGTCTTCACGATAAAGTACTTAAGTATCTTATTTTAAGTACAGAGCACTTATAGAGCACTTTCCAAAGTTGTGTGTACATATGGATGCTTAGGATCTTTTAGCTTTTGATTGACCCATATGTTTTCCAAGTTGAAATTTTAAAACCGTTTGGTGATTAAATGGCAAAAACTCAAAAATAGCCACCCATGCATTATCTAAACAACGAAATTTATATACTCACCAAATCTTATGTTCAAAATTATGTTCATGTGTTGATATAATGTTCATGTGCAGAATATCATGATGTGCACTTAATACTACAACATGGTTGTAGTGACACTACCTGGTACTGAAACCTCTAGAATTCCATTTTACTATGAAAGATAATAAGGAAAATAGCAAAAGAAATCTGATAATGCAACATTTAGTATTGTCTGTTTTAGATCATTTAATTTTGTTTGTACAAACAACAGATTAAATATGCATACATTGTGTCTCAGCTGGGGGTGGATCAGTGGGAGCGGCGTCCGGGGGAGGTTGTTCCTGTGTAGGTTCAGCTGGTGCCCCACCCTCTTCTGGGTTATCTGTAGGAGGGGGCGTAGGAGCAGCCTCTTGGTCTGCCATGACTTGGTCTAAGAAAAATATACGTCAACAAATATAATTTCTACGTACGTTTTTTCTGGGGGTTTTGGAAAATAGTATACACAATAATCATTGTTCACTTTATATAGCGCATTGCATTCAATTAGTCGAATAAGAACTAAGCAATCGCTTCGACTATTTCAATGAACCTGATGAACCAAAGGCTGTGTCGGGATGAAGAGGCTGTTTTGTTGTAAAAATAATACGAACTCGTGTCTGTTTAGGCCTTCGTGACAGTCGATCAACGTCATTCGTATATGGAGAAAACGGGTATTGAACGTGCAGCATTAAGAATGTTCATTTTGTATGCAAATTGTGTATTTCTGATATACTTACATTATCGTTTACGTTACGATCTGTCCGCCATTTAGGTTGTTTTCATGACGTCTAGGTAACCAGGCTATACCGAACGCTTTGATGTAACAAGAAATTTGATTGGACGAAAGAAACCATTCAGCCAATCAGCGGCGCCTTACTATTCCTATTTTAATTCACTTCGAAGTCTGGACCTCCGAGTCCATAACAACAGGCTTCGACGGATGCAAAGTAATATTTATGTGATAAATATAAACGGTAGAAAAATCGGAAATATGTAGCAGTGATGCAGACATAAACAATTTACAAACAGGAGAAATCATACAGTGTACTAAGTTGAGAAGGTGAGTTTCAAGCATTGTTTTCCTGTCCTATGCCAACACTTGCATAGTTTACAAATGGCTGACCGGGAGACTGGACCAACGTTCCATTATAAATGAGCGTATTGCACATGTACTCTTACTTCTTTAATTAAGACATTAATTCCTCAGATATCTTAAATGTACACAGTTAACATTAAAAACGACATTTTCACCAAAATGTCACGACTAGATCTATACTGAAAAATGTATTCCACTAAGGTAATGAGAATGATTCTTTTACAATGAACATGCAGTGTAATTTCATTCAAACTCATTTTGTAAAACTATCGTTCTTTTGCATTGGATATTGTGTATTATAATCATATAGCTATAGATCGAATTATAGATACATAGTGACTTAACTGTTGGTTGAAACTTTAATATAGAATATAAGTGTAATACTAGGATTGCACCATACTAAGACCAATCGCTGTTGGCCTGCTGGAGTTTTATTATTGTATTCCCACAAAAACTCTTGTTTTCATGTATGAGTATTATACTGGATACAAAATGTATGTCATACAAGAAACATTGAAGCCTATATCAGTTATGTAATGTCTGTTCTTAAACTTTTATGTACACTCTGCTGACTAAACATTTTTGACTGCACATCAAAGATTTTATGTAATTTAGTTGTAATATTCAATTTTGATATTAATACATACTGTACAGTTAGTATGACTGTCAGGACATGTGAAAAACCTACAGTATAGTGAATTACGTTTTGGTTTTATAACTTTTCTTCATATAATTCTTTTACATAACTGACTCTGTATCACAGACCTGCTATGCTGTCATGCATTACAATATCAGCAATTGCAATTTTCATATAAATTACATTTTCTCGTGAAAGATAATCAACTCCACTGACGTTGTCAATTTAAAAATCACAATTATATGACATCATAATCTTTAGGCATCACAATCTTATGATATCACATGATACATCCAAAATGCATTATCCAACTGTGTACTCTTGAAAAAAAGAGTGATTTTTTAGTTTGTTAGTATTTTTGCGTTCCCTATAGGAACATGTAATTATAGACAATATGACATCACAATTTATGCTGATAATTGCCCTTTCATTATAAACTCTAGTTCAAGTGCTTCATTATATACATGTATATACTATATAGAAAAATAAGATTAACGACCGACTAAAAAACTAGCTGCTTTCTCCCTTCATAGGGCTCTTGAGGTTTAATCAAAAGAACAACATTGTGACGTCACAATTTCATGTCATCACACTACAATAGTAACGTGTCGTAACGAAGTACACAAGATTGGTGGACAATTTGGCTTAAAATTTTACTGTGGCCTGTTGAGACTTGGTTTTAATATTTTGATTAGTTGGTTTGTCTTTCTTTTCTCTTAAAATAGTATCTGATGAAAATAGTTGATACAAAGGTAATACATTAAATTTATCTCCAGCACATTCATGAATATGTTTGTTAACATGAAGATTTCGTAAAGAATCAGTTCTAGTTTGTTGTCTATGTACAGTCATACGTGTTCTGAGTTCATTACCGGTTTGACCGATGTAAAAATCACCACATTTAGAACAAACGATTGCATAAATTACATTTTTTGATTTGCAATTCATATTTACCTTCACAGTAAATTTCATACCATTCTTGAAAATAAAAGTATTACACTCGATAATCATAGGACATGTAGCACATCTTGGTGTCTTACATTTGGATACTTCTGGTGTTACACAAGAATTATCAAACTTAGAACATGTCAACATACGTTTTAAGTTTTTAGGTTGGCGTCTACAGTGTAAAATAGCATGTTTATTAAAAATGTTTCTCATACACCTGCTACTTTGCTTTAACTCTTCACATTTGTTCTTTATCACAGGAAACATATTACAATTCTGTGGATTGAAAGTAGAAACAAAAGGAACTAACTTTGATTCATCCTTTAGTTTTTGTAGACGGGAAGTAAAGGGTCCCTTTTCAATAGCTTTCTGTATACCATGTTCTATTATCTCAGTAGTATAACATTGAGTTTTAAGGTATTGCTTTAGTTGACTGAGTATAGCAATTTGAGCTTTTTGGTCACTGACGATAGTGACAATCCGTGAGGCAAGATTAAAAGGAATATTAACTTTAGTGTGTTTACTGTGGTTAGAGTAAAAATTTAGATAATTATGTGCATCTGTAGCTTTACAATATAAATCTGTTGTAATCTTATTTGAATCTAGTTGAACTAAAACATCTAAGAAAGGTAAAGACGTTTCGCTACACTCCATCGTATAACAAATAGAAGGATGTAAAGAATTCAATAGGTTTTGAAATTCATTTAAATCCTTATCAGAAGGCCATATAACAAAACAATCGTCAAGGAACCTTAAAAAATTATTTCTGATAAATTCAGTAAAGTTTTCCCCAAACTTTGTCTCAATCTTAGAATAAAGTGTTTCCTCTAAGTATCCTAAAACTAAGGTTGCATATGTAGGGGCAACTTTAGTTCCCATCGCTGTACCCTTAATCTGTTGAAAGTATTCTTGCTCAAAATAAAAAGAATTACGATTGAGGACAATGTCTAGAGCTTGCAGTATAAATTCATTACTAAAACGAGAATTAACTTTTTCTCGTTTTTTGATCAACCAATATTTAACAGCTTCAATACCAAGATCATGCGGTATATTAGTGTATAAACTAACAACATCAAAAGAAACAAGTTTAGCATTATGTGGGACCTGTTTAGATAAACGGCTCAGAAAATCAAAATCATCTTTGATATAACTGTTTACACTTGTGCATAAAGGTTTAAGAATGAGGTCTACAAGATGACTCAAACGTTGTGTTGCACTATTAGGGCCGCCTACTATGGGTCTAAACTTCAAATCCGTAGGATTTTGAACTTCAATATATGTACAGTTTTGTACTATATATACATACATATATAAAAGAGAATAGTTTTGTACTATATATACATACATATATAAAAGANTTACTTCCTTCACATGGACATTTAATCACTTTTTATCATACATATAACTATATACAAGATTAAGAATTTAATAATAGTAATTATCAAAAATATTTTCTTATTATTTGCCAAATTTATTCACTTTCACCATATTCACTTTTTATATTGTTTGCAAAATATTTTGGGAATGCATTTGTATCCTATTCTACTTGGAAATTTTGATTCAGTTTTTTATTTTTTTCAAAAACAAATGATGTATTCTTTTCACACCCCATCTGAAGCCCACCCATTATATCAACTAATCTTGATATATCCTAAATGTGTAGAGAAAAATGTGGAAATAAAACATCATTTGAGCATTTCAATGAACTCAGCATAATGATTTTTTAATTTTATAACCCCTTTTATAGTCAAGAGTCCTAGCTTTGAAAGGTGTTTAAACTTTTTACAACCCTTTGATCATCAAATTTCATATAAAACATGTCATATTTTATAACTTTTAAAGTTCTGAAAGAAGATATTATAAAGTAGATTTATTGTTTAATGCTGAACTTTGACCCTTATCTGTTGTGATCCTTTTTATGATCATGAAAACTCATGTGATGGTCACCAGGAATTGTTTTGGTGCCAATTTGGGACTGAATTTTCTTTTTTATTCTACTTTTCATTGTAAGATTGTATTCAGACGACACTGCAACTTTTAATATTGCAAATAAATCATTTTTTAACATTTAAGTTGATATTTTATAGAATAAAAGGGAGAATTTTCAGTATAATTTTAATAATTTCACAATTTTTATTTTTGCTACTAAATTTGCCCAATCCAAACATGTTGATATTTTGTAGAATAAAAGGGAGAATTTTCAGTATAATATTAAAAAAAAGTACAATTTTTATTTTTGCTACGAAATTTGCCGAATCCAAAAGCCACAGACTCTTCCCCCCCCCCCCCCCTCCCCCCCAAAAGTAGGAAAATAACAGGTTTTGTTTGCATATGTGTATACAAATTTATCAACGCTGTGGTTATATAATACCAGTACTTTAATCTATTTATGAGAAACAAGTTAAATCCTTGCAATGTAAATTTCATATTATTGAAAATTTGCACTATGAACTAGAAAGAGTATAATAGTGCAATATAAGTTGTGTGGTAGTACAATACATGTACATATTTTGTTGTATATCATAGCATATCGTTACATCATCAAAAAATAAATTTATATGAGAAACCTTGGCTGTACATCAGTATAGAATACATATTGGTCAGGCCAACTGATCAATGTGTTTTCAAGTTGGCTGTTAGCCAGAGCCTCAGCTACCCTGTACAAGTCAAATCTAGGGACCTGATCATATCGTACACACGATATGGCAGAACAAAACCTTTCTGAGGTTCGCTGATAGACTTTGATCATGCATAAGGTAGGCACTTTCATAATTGATATTTTTATAGGGTGACTTTTATGTATGGTATTGTATTTCATAATGCTTGGTGTCCAATATTTTCAGGTTTAAACTATGGAAATAGCATTGATTTAAAGCTTGGCACCATTGTTGATTTTATTACGTAGTTCAATTTGGCAAGGGATATGGGGGATTTGACCAAGGTATATCTTTAACATTACAGACTGAAAATTGTGAATATGTGAATTTATGTGGCATATACATGAAATGTTACTAAAATATAGAATCTTGTCCAAATTAAACATTTTTGTCTCCGGGTATTTTTTAAATAATTTTGTACATGTACTCTTTTCACCTAATAAACTTAGAAGACACAAAAGATCTGTTTTATGTCAGAAAAAATGTGTCAGATAAGTTGGATTCTACTGTGCCCCATTAATTTAAGGTAGGGATACAATGTATATCAATATAAATATTTCACTTTCTGAGTTTCTTCTCAGCGACATAAAACAGGAGTTGTGACAATTACCGTACTGATTATAATAATTAAAAAACACTTGATTCATCCTTATTGCTAATTTTTTTTTAGTCAATTCAAACACACACGCAAAAAAAACACCATAACATGTATTACACCAGACAAAAGAGCGACAGGGTAGTCGAAATTATATTTATTCAACAGCTATACTAGAATATGCCAGATAAGAAACTGAATATTTAATTTGATGAAAAATATGCACCTGTATTCTAGTGAATGGTTCAGTAAGACAGTTGGATTACAACCAATTTTCTGTAAGTTGACAGCTGTTTTAATTTCATAAACTTATTTCGATTGAATTCCGACACTACTCATATGAACGATATCTGTTTGAATTATTATTTTTTTTATCTAAAGCATCCAGACGAACAGAGTTCCATTGTGTCAACTGATAAATGAATAACTTTTGTTAATACAATTTTATTCTTTTTTTGTTTTCAGATGGCGACATTGAATGGCTTACACGCCACTAGGAATGGTGTAAATGGCACCACAAACGGGGATGGGAACCACGAGTCACTTAATGGCAGTGGTGTCCCGAAGCGACGGAGTAAACCAAATAGTGGTATCGGTCCAGACGGATATCCCCGTCTACCACCAATAAAAAAGCCGCAAGTGAAAATAGATGACCCATATGCCAACAGCAAATTGATGACCTTCAGATTAGCCAATCACAAGCAGGCGTTGCTGATGCAGATATTGTAAGTGCTTTTGTATGGATCATATTAAACCAACTTTTTAAAATTGATTACAACACTTATTTCTAAGCCAAGATGTCGCATATATATCAAACATAAGTTTTTCTCTATAAAGTTTTTTCATGGTCTCAATGGCTTTTATAGAATCACGTTCGATAGAAATTGTCTACTAGATAGGGGAACCTATTTCTTACGTAAATTCTCCAAGCGTGAAAACCCATTGTAAACATGTGATATTTCTCCGTATTCAGACATGATGATGCCGTCAAGGCTTATGAAGAAACGAAGGAGGTAAACGAAAAAGACACAGACAATAAAGACGACCCAGATTTTCCTCAAGAGGTATGTCACCAAAATCAATCAGAATTGACAACTATTTTTTTTTTTGTATTTCAGATTGAACACCATGTTTATTTTTATTTTTACAAATCTAATTGTTACCTTTTATATCTAAAAAAACCAAAAAAAACATCATTTTATCCATGAAAAAAATGTACCTGTATGAAATTGGATTTTGCAGTATTACTGATAAATAATCTTGTATTTTTTTCAAGTGTTGATTTTAATACAGTTCACAATTTCATTCATTCAATACATGAATGACAAAAGTACCATATTCACCATAATAAGCAACCTTCTTTAAAAAAAAAAAAATGCCTTCCCTACAACCCCATATTTAAAACAAATAAGCGCTTTTACTGTTTTTCTAATTAAAGTTTGTTTGTGTTAGGGCAGTTAAATAAAAGCTTCATCAGGTTTGCAAAGAATACTTTCAAACGCCATTAAAATAATGTTGCTAATAATTGTCGTCAAACACTAATGTTTTTCAAGTTTTGAGGTATTTACAGGGGTAATACAGAATATGGTATATTACCACGTTCAAGAAAATATTGTTTATAATGTTTTAATTTGTTTGTTGACATTTGTTGTGTTTACTGTTTCGACAGCATGACCCCAGAGCGGTTAGTCTGCACTTGATCGCACCATATAATATTGTTTACTCAACAAAACGTTGTAAATCTGTTATATATATATATGTATATTGCATTTCCTAAATGGTCATTTATAATTTAGGGTAATCACACAATGTCAGTTTTTTTATGACTGAAGTGTTTTTGCTTTGTTTAAATTCAATTCTCAAGGTATCTGTGCTGTGTTTTTACAAATTTGAAGAATTATTAATTCAAATATTTATTTATTTTTGGTGATTTCTAAAATATTGGTTTGTGTGCACTACTTTATATTAAAAATTGAATTTATTTGTTCAATTTAGAAAAAGAAGAACATATTGGTGTTTTTTTCTTAAAAACAGTTGTTAATTTACAACAACAAAAAAGAAGAAAAACTTAACAACAAACATGTTTATGATGTTGTTTTTTATTTGATAAGATAACCAAAATGTCAGAATTGTTAGATGTGTGAACACACCCACTATGCATGGTTGCATTTCACTAGACAAATGATATTAATATGTTTATCAGTCACAAACACAAATGATTCTGGTAACTTAAAGTTACGATCAAAGCCCATTTGCTCAAGGCATGACCAGCTGAACAGAGTATATTTTGTTGTCAAGATTCAAAAGGAATACCTGAATGTATCCTTTAAGACTTATTTTCTGTGATATTTGACAAAGATTTGCTCTATTGAAAAATATGAATTTGATTTGTTAAGCAAGACAGCCTTGAAAATCTGGGTCAATACTTCATTTCATATTGAGAAATTTTTATTTTTTTTTGCATTTAAGGAATAAATACTTTTTGTCACAATACCAGATCGTACCTGCAATATCATTATAAGATAAGAATTTGCAAAACATATGTCCTCAATGTAAAAATTTCAACCTCCCTCAACAGATGATGAGCAAAGAAAGAAGGATCCGGGTATGTTCTACCTTATATGGTCATAGCTCCCTAACAATGCTTGCCATACCTTATATGGTCATAGAACCCTAACAACGCTTACCATACCTTATGTGGTCATGTCTCCTTAACATTGCTTTTCATACCTTATATGGTCAGTTCTTATTAACAATGATGCTTACCATACCTTATATGGTCATGTCTCTTTAACATTGTTGCTTACCATACCTTATATGGTCATTTCTTATTAACAATGATGCTTACCATACCTTATATGGTCATTTCTTCCTAAAATTGAGTTTTTCTAACAACTTTCACCATAACTTACTTAAATTTGTTTTGGTCATATTTCTATAACTATACTTAACCATACCTAATGTGGTAATATCTCTGTAACATTGATGCTTACCATACCTTATATGGTCATTTCTCTTTAACTATGATGCTTACCATACCTAATATGGTCATGTCTCCTTAAACGGGCTGGTCGGAGAAAAAATTACAAAATAAATGGGTTTTAATGCATTCTCTGGCCTTCCAAAAGTTATACCACGGCAATATGATGGTCGAGTTCTGCTTGCAGTGTCCAGTTTTGACAACTGAAATCTCGGGGAAGCCCCGCGTAAATTTAGCGCAGATCTATTTATATATGTCACGTGGTTGTTTTGAAAGTGAGGCAGTGAAGATAACAGCAATAGCACGTCATGTGCCATATCGGACTCAACTAGCGGACAAGACAGCAATACTATACGTAAATAATTGTTTTCAAAGGTCATGTATAATGCTATTGTAACGGTATTGATACCTCGTGCCTGTCATGACTTTTGCATGTATCTTTTTCTTTCGCCGCGATGTTTACATTAAGCCTTGTTGATGACACGTGTGCGGTAAAATTACATCACTGATCTAGGTCAATTGAGAGTTCTTTAATACAATTATAATTTTTAATCTTAGGGAGTGAATTTCAGCAAAATTTGTATCGGTATATTCATAAGAAGGTATTTTAAACATGTGTATGCCATTTTAGCAAATATCACATTTTTCCCCCGACCAGCCCCTTTAACATTGTTGCCAACCATACATTATATGGTCATATCTCCCTAAAATTGATGATTAACATATATTGTGAGTTTTTCTAACAACTCTCACCATAATTTACTTAAATTTGTTTTGGTCATATTTCTTTAACTATACTTAACCATACCTAATGTGGTAATATCTCTGTAACATTGATGCTTACCATACCTTATACTGTCTACCTTAGATTGATGCTAACAGTCATAGTTAGTAACTGTACATATCTTATACAATCATATATCTCTTAAACTAATGCTTCCCTAACTGTTGTGTGCTATACTGAGTGAGTGCTTACGACTAATTATTGCTAGTTTGGATAGCCTGCTGTAGTTTTCTATTTTAGTCTAATATCAACTTATGTGTAAAACATTGGCGTTTACGATCTGTTCTATCATGATATTAAGGCAGACAGTCCCACCACTGTTCTACTATATCAAGATGTTAAAATTAGTTTTTCTCTTAACTTTATGTTGTTACATCTATACTCAAATTATTCACAGAAATGTTGTGGAAAATGTATCACATAATAAATATCATGACTGGTGAAACAGTGAGTAATCTCTCTGCATTATTATCAAGTGGTCCTGGGTTTGAATCCCAATAATGGAGAGGTTTTGTCTGAAACAAAATTATAAAGAATATATTTATTCTGTATACAATTCTGCTACAGTTAATGGGCAAACAACTCCAAATCTGAAAGAAGAAAAAAAATTGGAATTCTTCTTCTTTGGAGATTCAAGAAAGAGTTCTTAGACTGTCTACCTTAAAGAAGGATTATTTAACAATATCACAAACCGTAACTTATTTTATGAAAAATTGAAAAAGACATGTATGATGGCTTAATAGACTATTTTCAGTATGTGACAATATCTCTTTGTCTTGAGCATTTCTGGTTCATTTGATCACTCTTACTTTTGATGCCATGATATACTTCTCTGATCCTGGAACCTTCACAGCTTGATATTTCTCCTTTTTTACAATATTAATTCATTCACCCCTGAACACACATTTGAATTCTTCCAGTTCAAAGGTTGGAATAGTTCATTATGAAATTTCAGGGGTGAATGAGTTAAAAACCTTTATAATAATACCATCTAATTTAGAAGTCATGTTCTAATTCTAGTTTTTAAAGTAAAATAGAGTTGTTTGTTTTAGCTGTCAATATTTTCACTAGCTAAACATCTTTTTTCTAGAAAAACTGTTAGATTTATCAGTGTCTGAACAAGATTTATCAGTGTCTGGACATATAATTTAATTCATTTTGAGTTTTGGGAGAGGGAGGGGGTTATCTAGGGGGTTAGTGTCAGGTCATTTTAGTTAAAGCATACTTTCTCATGATGTAATATCTATTTAAGAATTGTTTCATTGATAAGGTATAGCTGTTGTATATTAAGTACCTGTGGAAGTCCATTCTAAATGTAGGAACAGACCTAATGTTTTTCTGTACAATACTGAACTAGGGGTATTTAATTCTTGTCTACCTATTCAGGCAGTAACGTACCACAATTGTTTATATTTATTTGGACGAATTCCAATCAATGACTTGGTCCTTCGTAGCTTGACAATCTGCCAAATTCTACTTTAAATATTTTAACTACGATACATGTACCTTACCTGAAATTTATAATGGAAGTGTATTTCTTACAACACAAGACCAATCTAAGTTTATTCATAGGGGTCACAGAGTATAAAAAAAACCTTCAAGGGTTTTTCTTATATTAATCCAAGGGGGGAAAAAAATGGTTTTCCACATAACCGGTAATCTTAAGTTTCAAATATGGTATTCCATATGAATACCTAAAGCTTCAAATTTGATATTCCACATGAATTCTTTAAGATTCAAATCTGGTATTCCGCATGAATATTTAAAGGTTAAAATGTGGTATTTCAATTGAAAATATGGTTTTGGTGTTCCAACAAAATATCTGGTTAAATTCCTGGTGCACTAGAGTTCTGTTAAATTCTAGTCCTGTAATCTGTAATCTTACACAAAAATAACTGTCAATATTGGCATACATGCTTTTTACTAGTAATGTCTTGCGATGTTGTAAGCCAAAAAAATTAGCATTTTAGTCTGAGTTAAGCTATTGTTGTCTTTATCAGTCTGCCATTTGTCACGTCTGGTTATTGGCAAACAGTATTAGAAAGATATGAATTTTTAAAAAAATGTATCCTAGCAGTGATAAATCTACATGCCCGAGGCCTATATATATATTCATAGAATTTTTATGGGTCTCACAGAATTTCTGGAAATACTTAAATTTAACATTGTGGTACTCATTGTTTTTAGCAATAAAGTTGAGAAGGACTCGTAAAAATGAACTGTAGATTATTCACTGCCCTAGTAGTTAAAAGGAGACATTTTCAAAGAATTTATTTTCGATTTCTAGCACATTTTAACAATGCTAGAATTCAGAGGCCATGCCATGGAAATAAAGTTTGACATTGGTCACAATTTTTATATATTTTTTCCAAAGCCAGATAAAAGTTTAAATCAAATAAATAATGATACAGATCCCATAGACCTTTTGTATTTGTTGATTTCTTAGTTATTTAACAAATATCATGTGAAAAGTTGAATGATTTAAAATGAAAATGTAAAGATAACGCTAACAATGAAAATTTATTCCAAATACAACTGACTGGTTTATCAACGTGTGTAATTAATTCTATGACAATACATGTATAACATGAAACATGGTAATCAGAGCACGCTCCCATCATGAGTCTCTGTTATAATGTTTAGCTGAACTACCAGTACCTACGGAAGTGTGTGGAGGCGGGGCCAGTCACGCCCATGCAGCCAGAATGGAATGCTCAAATTCTGAAGATGGTGCCAGAACATCTACAACAATCGGCCATGCTCAAGGAAGTCATCAAGGGACTCTTCGATGAGATCAAGGTCGACTTCAAGGCCAGCATGAAAAAATCTATGGGTAATTAATTGAAGAATTAATTTATGTTTATTCATATTGGTAGATTGTTTATTTCATTTGATCTCATTGCGTTGTACTTCTAAAATGGTTTAAATTGTTTGGATTTTGTTCACACTAAAGCTTCTTATCTACGAAAGATTCTTTATTGTAACTGCCTAGGTATTTGTATTATGATTAGACAGTGTTTTGCATCCCATTAACAGATCTTTTCCCCCCCCAAGGTCATGGTCACATCAAGAGGTCAAAGGTCACTGAACTACAATGCATTGCTCACTTTTGATCATTGAACATTTAAAAGACGTTCAAAAATTTCAGATTGTGCACAAGCAAATTTATGTTCATGCATATCACACACAAATCTGTGTTGCATATACTGATTGGGAATATTGGGGTGTTTTGTTTCTCTGATTATTTCTTTTATAAATCCATTTGGCAACAGAATTTTTTCTCGTAAATGGTTATATTTTCTACCAACTGAATTTTTGCCTTTTGGTTTTTTAAAACAAATTTGTTTTGCTATGAATTCACCATCCCTTTGTTATAAAACCTCATATTAAGGGTGCTAGTACCACTTCAAAAAACTGTAATAAGTATTCCAAACTTTTTTTCCCAGCATGACCAAATCTTTGATAAATGCTTTCAAAAAAGAAACCATATCTTGCGGGACTTCTATGAAAAATAATGAAGATGAAACATTCAAAATGTAATCAACAACAGTGATCTGAATTTTTTTTAAAAGTCAGTGGGCTTAGACCGGGATTTGAACCAGGACTTTAGATTGATGTACTGTCGCTCGTACCGACTCGGACCTAGCTACCTGGCCTGGCCCAATTGTGTTACTGTTATATATACAAAGGGAAGTTAAGGGTTAGGTTACTTACTGTACATAAGATAAAACACAATAAGCGGGACAGGGATCCTAAACCAAATCCATCGCTATATTTACCCTGTCTTTAATTTGTTCCTTTTTGTTTACACAAAAATAATTAATAGATGTTTTTTTTTATTTCGTAAACATTTATGATTTTAACTTGTCAGAGAAACATTGCATCCCATCATCCCCTATCTCTTCATATCATAATATAAAAATAGGTAAATTATCTATATTGTCTTAAATTTTTATTTTTTTGTTTTCTATTTTATTAACAGTCCAACATGTACTGCTCAAACCTGGGGTCAAGGGACTGGACAATGAGGAGGCCGGACCCCCACCACAAGAGCCAAGGTCAGTGCAATTTAACACAAAACCACTATGGCTGTCTTACTTTATTTACCTCCAAAATGAAATTGAAATCTGTTAAGTGTAACATGGACTCGAGAGTAATATGGCAACCTGAGAGACGGAACCTGACAGTTTGAAAACAAACTACATAACCTTCAGTTTTTTATTCAATGTTCTATTGAACTCTCTGAAGAGATAACAAAAAGTAACTTGCTTCAATTAAGTTGTTCAAATTCATTGTTGTCAAGTTTTTGGGGGAATTTTTTTCTCTCTAATAATTGAAAATGTTCTGTTTACAGTGGGTTAGACTTCTCCCGCCCTTGGCATGAAAGTTACATGCAGGCAAAGGAGGTCATCCTGGACAACCTGCATACCTTGCACCCCTCCATGCAGACTGTGCTCAACATGTGTCAAACCACCCTCGGGAACCTCATACTGGTGGACTGTTCCAATATGAGGTAGCTACAATGCATCAGTGTATTGGCAAACTTAGCTTAATGCCTATTGATTTGAAATATCTTTTTCTTAAATTGATGTCAATTTTTAGCACAATGAAAATGATTCTCTCGTTCTTTCTGCAAAGATACTAATTTGATTTTTCCTTTAAAGGCAAACTTGTCAAATATCTCTTAGTCAAAGACAGTGTTCACTAACAAGGTGGTATGTTTCAAAGATTTCTTTAAATTGCACTTGAAACAAAACCATAGTCAAATGAATCAGATCACCCAAATGATTCAAAAACAGTTTTTGGACATAACCATTGGTTTTTTAGGTCACCTGAGACAAAGTCTCAAGTGACCTATTGCGATCGCCTTTTGTTCGTCGTCGTCCGTCGTCATCCGTCGTCCGTCCGTAAACAATGTACATTTTCGACTTCTTCTCCAAAACACCTGAACCAATTTCAATGGAATTTTGCAGAAACCTTCCATGGCCAAAGGTCAACAAAAGTAGGTGCCGGTTTGGTCCCCGGCCCCCAGGGGCCTGAGGGGCAGGGCCAAAAAGGGTCAAATTGACTAAAATTTCAAAAATCTTCTTCTCAAGACCCAGTAATGGTAGAATCAAATACTCTTCATTTATGGAAGGGTCTTAAGGTGCTTTACCAAAATTGTGAATTTCTTGACCCTGGGGTCTCACGTTTCCCCCTGGGGAGGGGGTAAACTTTACTATAGTTTATATAGGGAAATCACATTTTGGACCAACATTTGTTTAATTGCCATTGGAGGTAATTCAATTTAGGTTAGCATTATCAGTATTGGGTAGCAGTTGATGGTATGCACATATCAGCCCTGACTGACCCACCGGGGCTATTGGGTGGGGCCATAAAGGGTCGAATTGACTGAAATTTCAAAAATCTTCTTCTCAAGACTCAGATATGGTAGAATCAAACACTCTTCGTAGATGGAAGGGTCTTAAGGTGCTCTACCAAAATTGTGAATTTCATGAACCTTTGGTATCACGTTTCCCCCTGGGGAGGGGGTAAACTTTACTATAGTTTATATAGGGAAATCACATTTTGGACCAACATTTGTTTAATTTCCATT
>NW_018480034.1:234424-280951 GCF_002113885.1 Mizuhopecten yessoensis | reverse complement strand
GGGGGGGGGGGGGGGGGGGGGGCAAAATTTATTATGGTTTATAATGGCAAATGATACTTTGAATATTACATGTTGATAACTTGATTGGAATTTTAACCCTGAGTTGACAGTTTGATACTTTGAAAATTTTGAGCCAGCCCTACCCCCAAGGGCTGTAGGGTGGGGCCAAAATGAGTCAGTGTGCTAAAATTTCTTCATTTTCCTTGTTTAGAATCAGAGGTGCTAGTTTCAAATACTTTTTAGTCTTAAATCTGTATGCTAGGTATTGAATAAGGTGGTTTTATTGTTTTTTGTCACTGAATAATATTTCTGTTTGTGTTAAAAACAAAATCAACTCTCTGTATAAATATATCAGGTGACTGTTAAGGCCCATGGGCCTCTTGTTTTTATTGTTGTTATACTTTCTGAAACAATATGAACCTCTTTTAGGAATATTTCTGGGAGGGGATTTGGGGCAATCTCAATATCTTGTAGAGCCCAACTTTGAATTTACCTAAGATCCTTGTTAACATACCTGGTATATAAAAGATGGAACAAATGTTCAAATAGAGCCTCTATATTTCTCTTTCCGAATTTATCCTGGTTAATCTTAATTCTGCCTGAACGGAGAGTTTTCATTATTATTTAAGGATTAACTTGAATGTATTTTTCATGTTATGGAGATATAACACAAAAAAACAGAGTGTACTCTAAATAAACTGCGAAGCGGTTTATGATTAGAGTACACTCCGGTCTTTGTGTTATAGCTCCATAACATAAAAAATATATTCAAGTTAATCCTTGTAATTTAATCTAATATACACAATCCCTGTGGAAATCCACTTTTATTGATGGACTCTTTTCTCTTAGAAATTATTGCGCTGCTGTATCAGCCAATCAAAAGCGACGTTACAAACGGCGATGTCATATTTTTACGTTATGGACTGATAACATAAATTTTTAAGCCAATGAAAATGCTTGTTACAAGCAAAATTAAATTATTGTGTTGTAATATTACTGTTCTATTTTGCTTTCCAGGGCACATGGAGCCATCGAGTTTGAATCCATGAAAAACAATATCCAACTTGACCTTGAGAAAATGGAAGACAAACTTATGCACAGGTATTTCAGACCTGTCAACAGTAATAATCATTGAGTTACCAGCTTGGCCAAATTAACAAATTATCTGTTTCCAGTTTAGCACTCTTTGGAAAACTAGGGAACAGCTAGTCGACACTTTTTATCTGGAAATTGTTTTTGCATAGAGTTTATACGATGGTAAAAATATGTTTAGAAATGTAAGTGTCTGACAAGAGAACTAGAGAGATTGATGTGACACAGATGTATAATTTTGTTTGGCCTGAAATAACTTTTTTACACAGACTAACAGTCAAATTACAAATCACAAATGAGAGAGAAAAAAATCGCAAAACTTGTATTCTTTCCTTCATCAATATAACATGTTTCTTCACAGCTGGTTTCCAACCATCATCAACGTGTTTGCGGACAAAGTAGCATTTGTTCCTCCAAAGGCGGACAAAATTGATTCCTTCTACAACAGTGTGACCACTTTGATCTCAAACCAGGTATATAGCATTGAGATTTTCTGTTTGTTTGATCATTTGTTCGAAATTAGTTTGGGCCCCGTTTCTGGAGATTATTTTGGAATCCAAAACACCAATCTTTCTGAAATTTGACATGGTAATGCACTGTGATACATAGATGTGCAATAGGGGTTTAAAAAGTGTCTAAGGTCAAGGCCAAGGTCAATGTTATTTAAAGTAGACCATATGGGTTACAGTCCTTATTGCAGAATCCAAAAAGCTAGGCTAATCTTTATTTTGATTTGAAACAGTGAGACTTCGTGATATTTAAATGTGCAATGGAGGTTTTACAAGTTTTTGAATTTCAGGTCAAGGTCATTGTTACTAAAAATAGGGCAGAGGGTAACAATAAGGCTCCTAGCTGGGCCCTTGCTGACCTGTCGGTGTTCTAGTTTATTAATAAAATGAAAAGTAAATAATGTTCTTGAAAACTCTTGTTCAATCAGAATGAAATTACCAAAATTTACTTAAAAGTAGAACTCTATAAAAAAAAATCCTTGTACTTAATTATATTTATATTATCCTTTCAGCTTAAAAATCTACTGGAACGAACCATCCATGCATTTGTCGGTCTATTCGACCCCAGCGACAAAACCCACCTCCCCCAAATGAAAATGGAACTGACCTTTGACGACCAAAAGATGCAGTTTTATCCTCCCAAGGAAGACTTGGAGGAGACTGTTCTGTTCGTGGTCAAGCAAGTTTGTAAGACCATGCAGCAGGTACCAACTGTCCAGTCTTGGTTGGCAGGTGGCAGCACCGTCAACCACACTGACGTCACAATCTCAAAACACATCCTAGATGCAGCGAACAAGAAGCTGAAGGAAGCAGTTAAGCTGAACTTTGAGGCACCACAGGCCCATCTCAAGTCTTTCGGTAAGTCAACTGTCAGACTCCATGAGTATAGGTCGTCGAAGAATTTCTTTGATGCCAATATTGGGAATGATTTAAGTATCTATGCAGTGTGATTTATTAACTCTGTTTAAGAAAGTATTTTTCATCATAACAAAGTTTTACTTTATACACAAATAATGTACGTATTAAAAGTGTCGCAATGTTTTGAGACCAACTGGTCCCTTTATCATAGTTTGACAAAAGGACCAGTCATCAGGAAACGTTGCAACACATTTAGTACATACAATGTTTGTGTATAAAGTAAAACTTTAATATAACATATTTCCAAACTGATGAATCTTATTGAAGATATTTTTCTTCACATGACCATTTTTTTTATTTCATTTTCACTTCAGCACATTATTTTTTGGCAGATTTAAATCTCCCCTTGTCAGATGTTCATGGTATTTTTTTTTATCATGGATGTATAAAGTGTACAGTCAAATTTAAACCTGCTTGAGGGACACCTCTATTAACACTTTTACCACTGTAGACTATAATGGACTCATCCATATCAATGCATGGTAGAGTCTACTTGAGTTATATAGGGGTGAAAGGGTTAAGAGACCACTTCTAAAACCCTTCATTGCAGTTACTTTCATGTTAACTGAACCTTTGCTAAGAGGTCACTTGCGATTAGAGAAAATTACAAGAACATCCCTGGAGTGGTCTCTTACTGCAGGTTTGACACGAGATTATTTTATTTTTTTAACTCGTGCCTGAAATCTTTGATAAATGTGTCTCCTTGTTCAGTTCAACAGATGTTGAATGCTTACAATGAATTTTCATTTTTCAGTTCAACGATACGACTACATCGTAAATGGTGAGGCTCTCGCCGAAATCCATGAATATGTGAAACATGAACACACCTTCGCTGAATATCAAGAGGTAAGTCTTAAATTGTAAAAATGTACTGTACAGTGTCTCTAGAAATAATGGAGATATGCTTTGAACAGAAATCTTAGTTCCAAATAGAGAAGGAGCTTATAGCAAAGAGTTTAACACTGAAGTTTGTGATATATGCAACAGTCTGTGTTAAAAATATGTTGAAAAATATTGGTCATGATTTTTAAAGTCAAGGTCATAGACACACAAGTTGAAGGTCAATGTGATTCTAAAATATGTTAGTGAGTGTTCTATTGTGTTTTAATAACTTCATTTGAGGATAATGTTATCTGTGATAGACCCGGTCAATGTCATATAATTGTCGAGCATATTGAGGTCAAAAGTAAAATATTTCCCCTTATCGCAGGCTTCTCATATCGGCCACCTTTCATAACTATTGTTTCAAAACATCTTTCTTTATTCCAAACAGCAAATTGAAAAGTACCGGGATGTTGCGAGAGAAATCATGGGTTTGCCCAGTATTGAGCACTTCGATATGATTCGCCTTGACTGTGAGGACCTCAAGCGAGGACTTGCCGAGGCTTCTAGGGGTCTGGCCGATGAACTTCTGAGGAAGGTGTCCGACGACCACCGGCGAGAAAACATGAGGTCAGTATTTCTTAATTTCAAGAAAACATTTGGCGAAATGTAGTTAAAGTTTTCATTATATCTGTATTGCAATTGAGTTGCATTATTAAAGCAATATTCATTCCTAACTAAAAGTGGATTTCTGTTGCCGAGGTTACTAACTCCAAAAACACTAATTGGATCTAGGGATCACTGGTGGATGAGTGAATATGACTGTTATTGAAATTAAAAAATTCTATTGAATTTATATAAATATTTGTATTCATTTTACAACAATTTTGAAACCATTTTTTCTGACTTAAAAGTTATAAATATTGATATGCTCTTGTTGGCCCGGGTGGGAGAGTACAGGAGGTCCTTTAATGTTGTTGGAAACCCAGGTGACCAATTATATTTTCACGTCCTTGGAATCCAACCCTGGCCGTCTTGTGCTATCCACTATGCTATCCCACCACCCTATATAACTTTTAACTATTGGTTCAAAAGTGATTTAGATCAGTTGCTAAATATTGGTTAATTGTTAGTTTAAGGAAGATACAGTTTTCCAGAATATTAGCATAAGTGCTGATGAAAAAATTGCAAACTTTTGTTGCAGTATTTGCCAAGAGTTTACAACAATGAGAGACCGTGCCCTTCAGCACCCAGAAACTACGGAAGATCTGATGAACATGATGACATTTATCGGCAATGCCAGAACAGTGGGAATGGTTGACCTCAACACGCGTATCTCCGACTCTAAAAACAGGCTGGCATATCTCATCGATGTGTACATGTTTCCACCTGAAGAAATCACCCTCAACTGTGAAGTGCTCACCTGGCCGAAACGTATCAACCCAGTGTTTGACGACCATGACGATGTAAGCACGAACAGGGTTCAAATGTTAATGTACCGTGTTTTTTTCCTAGGCTGCCTAGATTTTGTCTGAGCTGCCTGTATGTCCTAGATTTGTTTGCAGTCCAGTTGACCTTCGCTCTGTAATCATCAATGTGTCTGACATTGATCTTGCGCTCATGAATACTTTTGACCATGAACCTGTTTTCATGAATATGTTTGACCTTGAACTTGTATTCATGAATATGTTTGACCTTGAACTTGTATTCATGAATATGTTTGACCTTGAACTTGTATTCATGAATATGTTTGACCTTGAACTTGTATTCATGAATATGTTTGACCTTGAACTTGTATTCATGAATATGTTTGACCTTGAACTTGTATTCATGAATATGTTTGACCTTGAACTTGTATTCATGAATATGTTTGACCTTGAACTTGTATTCATGAATATGTTTGACCTTGAACTTGTATTCATGAACATGTTTGACCATGAACCTGTATTCATGAATATGTTTGACCTTGAACTTGTATTCATCATGTGTTTGATCTTTACTTTGTATTCACAAATGTGTTTGATTGTAATCATTTACTTGTGCATGTATGTATGAATGTATGTAAGTTTGTATACATATGTTTAAACTTGAACACATGTTCATCATTATATTTTGACTTTTACTCAAGAATGTTTTCAGCTTTCATCCTTTGCTTAAATAAATGTATATACTTTACCCTAGCAGCTTGTAGAGCAGTCTATGATCAAGAACAATTTTGACCTTGAACTGATGAATTTGTTTGACCCTTACAGCTGGTAGAGCAGTCTATGATCAAGAACAATTTTGACCTTGACCTTTGCTAACAAATGTATGTAATGTTGACCTTGAACTGATGAATATGTTTGACCCTTACAGCTGGTGGATCAGTCTAAGATCAACGGTGAGAAACAATTACTGGAGAAACGTGAGAAGGTGATAATGGAGCTCGAGAAACTGCGTCAGCGTGTTGATGAGTTTAATGACTACGGCGAGTTAGACATGATGCAGCAGTATGTCCAAGATGTCCGCCTCGTACAGAAACGTGTTGCTGACGTCACAGAACAGATCACCTGGATCAACAAGGTATACTTTGAGACAAGTTAGAGTTCAAATCACCATGAACTTCAGCAAAGTTTTAAGAAAATGAACTTAAACTTTTTTTTTTTTTTTTAATATCATCGTTTAATACTGTTGCTGTTATATCTCTGTTTTTTTACTCATGGAAATTGTATTATGGGTTTGACAAAGAATTAAATGTCTTCAGATAGAATTTTTCTCCAATATTTTGCTTAGTTATATTTTCCATTAAGCCATTTGGCATTCCATGATCCTTTGAAGTGGCCATTTTGTAGTTTTTAGGGTAATGATAAGATGATGCAAGTTGTTAAAAAAGAATTGGGGACCGAAAACTTGTGTCAAACTGTTTCAAATGTAACTTGTGCTTGTCTCAGAGATATAAAGGGAGATATAATTCAACCTGTTTTGTAGGAGGAGCTTCTGTTTAAGTATCCTATTTCTACGTACCCGGATGTTGATGACATCACAGCGGCTGTGGATCCATTCCAGAGATTGTTCAATGTGGTACTACGCTGGCAGAAGGCAGAGAAAAAGTAGGCAAAATTTGGAGTCATTATCTTTTATGTATTAAGAAGAAATTACAGTACTAGAAATCTGGAATCTTGAACAACTTTATTTGCATTCATTAACTTTCTGTGATTTATTTTTGGCCTTGTTTTGTTGCCGAAAAACAGGTAGCTTCCCTTAGCGAAAAAAAGGCTTTATTTTTGTAAAATTAAGAAAAAAAATATCTCCCCAATTTTAATGAAAATATCTCTATATTTTCCCAATTCATACAGGCACTTGGTGCTGTAAAATTTAGGTAGAAAAATACTGGACTTAAAATCGTTTCCTTTTGATCGATGACGTTAAGAATGTAAAATTTGAAATAATAATACATGTAATTGATTGTTGATGAGAGAAGATTTTGAATGAAATTAGTACAATGATGAAAATGAATACTTACGAAATCGCAGACAGTGAGAGTATCAAATTTTAAAACAGAACATCACTTTTCTGTCTGCAGATGGATGGACGGCTCCTTTCTCGACCTGGATGCTGAGATAGTAGATGCAGAGGTGGATGATTATAACAGGGAGCTTTACAAGATCCAGAAAGTGTTTTCCAATCGACTCAAGAAGCTACAAATAGAGGTCGATGACCGCAACAGGGACAGGAAGAAGCGCCGACGAGGTGCGGAGGAGAGCGGCGAGGAGATTAAGCCGGAGGACCAGGATGAGGTGCTACATCCGCCACAGGCTGTTGGTGTGTGTACCAACGTCATGGACAGCATGAGGGATTTCAAGGTCAGAATCTTATACAGTGATAATTTTCCTCACATCTTTATTGTTATTATGAGTCCTTATAAAACCGAAATTGCTGATAATCTTCAAAAAAAAATAAAAAATCGTTTGAAACAGAAACATTTAAACTAGTGTTTCATGGATAAATTTTCTTAAAATGAATATAGAATGTTAAAAAAAAAAGGTTGACTCATTATAAAGTCATCGCTAGCTTATACATGAGGGATATGGTCTCATTGAGGGTTGCTATGCTTAAAAAAAATTAAAAACAACATTGAAAGCTGTCATTTTTGCAAGGCAGGTACCACTGTTTTTTACATCTGCCAGCTTCCATGTCTTGTGAATGAAGAGAGAGGAAACATAGCTTCGGAGTGTTCAGATCTTTATATTACTAACACCAAAGACTGGAAAATGTTGACAGGACAAACATTTGTTTGTAGGACAAGATTACTGCAGAATTGAGGTCACATGTAGTTACTTAAGCATTCTTATTTTTATTGATAGCGAAGGAAGGTTTTGACCGAAAGTTCATTGCATTGGTTTTGCATTGGTATTTCGTATCGTACATTTATCACTGTACATGATCTTCAATTCAAACTCATAATTCATTGATAAATCTGTCTCATACATGTGCAATTCAGTCCTGTGTCGTAAGTAACAGATAGGATGGAAATAATTTCTTTTCGTCTTGATTTCCAGGATGTGATTCCTGTGATCGGCATCATGTGTAACCGAGGTATGAGAGCTCGTCACTGGACAGACATGTCAGATATTGCTGGCTTTGACCTTACTCCCAACTCCGGAACAACACTCCGAAAAGTCCTCAAATTAGAGCTTGACGCCCATATGGAGAACTTTGAGGGAATTAGTGCTGCAGCCACAAAAGTAAGCCACATTTTTTTGTCCAAATCACTCATTAATTATTAATTAAATCAAAAATGAGAATTTTTTATTGATCTAGGTTTTTGTTAAATTTTATACAGAACTTCATGGCATTTGAATTTGTTTTGAATTTTTTTTTATTAGAAATTGTTTGCAGATATTTGAATATTTATTGATGATTGTTTTAATTAAATAATGATCAACTTCAATCAAAGATCATGTAATTTTAAAAGATTTATCATATAATAATTAAATGTTTACTGGAGATATTTCAGGGATAAAAATACTATTAGAGAAATTTCAATGATAAATCTTTATTGATGATTCTGTACCTGTTTTGCTGTAATATTTTGTATATTTTTTTTGTTGATATATCGAATCCGTGTGAATATGCAAACTGGGGAATGAAAAAAAATACGAAAATATTGACAGACACTGCAAGTTAAGAAATCTTGACTAAACCTGCTGACTACCTTTATAGGAACACTCCCTTGAAAAAGCCATGGTGAAGATGATGGAGGATTGGGATTCTGTCGATTTCAATCTCCTCTCATACCGAGACACAGGCATCAGCATATTGTCCTCGGTCGATGACATTCAAACCATCCTTGACGACCAGATCGTCAAGACACAGACCATGAGAGGTTCGCCATTCATCAAACCATTTGAGAAGGAAATCAAGGCAAGTTTTCTATTCAAAGATACAGTGTTACTTTTGAAAAGAAAAGCTTGTGTAATCTGGACACCTGTATATATCACAGCTGTTACTAGGTCCTACTATATACATTTCCATGTAACCCTGTATAATCTGGACACCTGTATAAATAACACCTTCAGCTAGGTCATACTATATACATTTCTATGTTACCCTGTATAATCTGGACACCTGTATAAATAACACCTTCAGCTAGGTCATACTGTATACATTTCTATGTTACCCTGTATAATCTGGACACCTGTATAAACCAGAACTTAAACTAGACCCCACTGTATACATTGTTATGTAACCCTGTATATTTGGAAACCTGTAAAAAATCAGACCTTCACTTGGTCCTGCTGTATACAAACAACGAATTTGGACAAGATTTGCCAGCTTTATCAATTAAATATGATCATTTGATTGGTTGGTTTCTAGGAGTGGGAGGAGCGATTGATCCGTATCCAGGATACGACGGATGAGTGGCTGAAAGTCCAGGCCCAGTGGCTGTACTTGGAGCCAATCTTCTCCTCTGAGGATATCATGAGTCAGATGCCAGAAGAAGGCCGTCTCTTCACCACTGTCGACAAGAACTGGAAGGACATTATGAAACACACCGTCAAGGACCCCAAGGTGTGTAGAGATTTAAGTCATTTGTACAACTTCTACAGTCTTCTGTTTTTTTATGTAAATTGACTTTGCTAATTAATGATAATATTTTGTACCTTGCATAATTAATAATAATTAAGACAGCTTGCGATGAAAGAATTAATTTTAGAAAAAAATAAACAATATATTTTCTATTTCAATAGGTTCTAGTGGCTACCAACTTGCCAGGACTTCTGGAGAAATTGATAGACAGCAACGGTCTTCTAGACAAAATTAACAAAGGACTAAATGCCTACCTGGAGAAAAAGCGTCTATTCTTCCCTCGGTTCTTCTTTCTCTCCAACGACGAAATGTTGGAAATTTTGTCTGAAACCAAAGATCCAACCCGAGTGCAGCCCCATCTTAAGAAATGCTTTGAAGGAATCGCTAAACTTCAGTTTGATAGCAAACTTGACATTCATGCTCTGTTCAGTAGTGAGGGCGAGAAAATCCAGTTTAGCCAGCCCATATCCACAAGTGATGCTCGAGGTGCCGTGGAAAAATGGCTTCTCCAAGTGGAGGAGGTCATGCTGAAATCTATAAGGGCTGTGTGTGCTGAGGCCATGGTGGTAAGACCCTTTACGTCAAAATATTTCACGCAACTCGTTTTTATAGTCAGATTTGACAAGTTATCGGCGATAAGCTAAATCGTTCCAAGCTGATAGAGTCAGAGACATTGAAAAAATTATTGGAAATTTTGCTTTTTCTTTTTATTCAGAAAATCTTATTTACCTGGCAAGCTTATTACAAAGCATTATGTTTAAAAAAAATCAATGTCGTTGATATGATTATTAAAAAAAAAATCCCTTTTATATTTTGTACACAAGAAAAAAATCTAGAGGATTTATGTATGGTTTGAGCCTTTGTTGGCCCCCAAATCCATCAAAACTTAAAATCTTCAATAGAACTTTCAAATGACTGTTTCTTAAATTTTGAATACTTCCCTGGTACTATTATGTGAACATTTATTTAGGTTTTCAATTATGGCTGCCATGGTTACCAGTTAATATTTGCATAAGTTAATGAAATTTGAATATTCAGTAACTTTTGACAGGTTTTTGCCTAGTTTTTCTCTTAGTTACCATAGAGCGAAAGCTTAAACAAACTTAATATTTCTCCTATATATGTATTACAGGTGCCTACACATTATCCTTTGATTTTGAGTTTGTTTAAACATGTGCTCTACAGTTTCCAGGAGAAAAACTATGCACAATTTGACAAAATTCACTGAATATTCAATTTTTTCTAATTTATACAAATAAATATTTTTATGATAGTGTTAGGGAAGTTTTCAAAATAAAAGAAACAGTCATTTCAAAGTTCATTTAAAGGTTTTGAATTTTGATGCATTTGGGGGCCAAAACACACCCAAACCATACATAGTCCTTTCCTCTCAGTGTAGGTCTTCTTCCTTTCCATAATTTTCTCAGAAACAGGTAAAATGTCTCATAAAAATGTACTGTAATACTTTTTTTTTAAATTAAGAGAACAAGAACCAATTAAAAAAAAAAAACAGCCAAGAATTTGGAAGTATTCTCAAGTACACAGTATTATTTCAAAATATGTTTCAGGCAGAAAAAGAATCCAAGACTTCGACTTAGAATTCCATTTTGAAGAAAAACATTGTAATTCATAAACAAACGAATCAGCTTTAATTCGGTAGATTTCTTTAGGCCAATTTTATAAGAAATGGAAATGAAATCATTTAATCAAATATTGTCTTAGATATTTTCAAAACTGAAACTATATTTGTGATTGTAAATGTGAAAAATATTTGTTACTTACTAGGTAAACCTAATTTCTGTGTTTTAGGCTTATGCCAACGATAAGCGTGTAGATTGGGTTCGAGAATGGCCAGGCCAGGTTGTACTGTGTGCTTCCCAGGCTTACTGGACTCGTGAGGTCCATGAGGCCATTCCTGGGGGTCCTCAGGGGCTCAGAGACTACTGGAACACCCTACAGAAACAGCTCAACGATATTGTCATCCTTGTACGAGGAAAACTCTCCAAACAGATCCGAACATCTCTGGGAGCTCTTGTTGTAATAGATGTCCATGCACGGGACTCTGTTCTGGAAATGGCTGAAAAAGGTAAAAAAAAAAAAAGGAACAAGTCTGTTTTGTGATGGAGTGAGATAGAAATATTTTCAGGAAATTTTGTGAAATGCAACATATTGCCCAGGATTACCATTAATTGACATTTTCTCTATTTTCAGGTGTTTCATCAGAAAATGATTTCAACTGGCTAGCTCAGTTACGTTACTATTGGGAGGATGAAAACATGCGTGTGAAAATTACGAATGCTACTGTCAAGTACGCCTACGAATACCTGGGTAATACCGGTCGGCTTGTCATCACCCCTCTCACCGACAGATGCTACAGGACCCTAGTTGGGGCCTTTCACCTCAACCTCAACGGGGCTCCCGAGGGGCCAGCCGGAACTGGCAAGACAGAGACCACCAAGGATCTGGCCAAGGCTTTGGCTGTACAGTGTGTCGTGTTCAACTGCTCCGACGGTCTCGACTACATTGCTATGGGAAAGGTAACTAACATGTGATCGCTGTTGTCTGCAATCTAGCAATGTTGGGTATATCAGACGGTGCATTTACAAGTCTTTTTAAGTCTAACTACCTAGAGCTATCTCCAGGTTTCTATGGGAACAATTACTAAAAATCAATGGGTTTTGTCTTGGCAGGAGACCTGTCTTTCACCGACTTACCTCCAAACATGCTGGTAGCTATTTCTATAGCTGGTAACATATTCTACTTAAGGACATGAAAACAGTTTGCACCAGCACTGCCAACAATATTACGTATCTTAGCCATTTATATTTTGAATTCTGTTTTGTAAAATGTTTTTAATGCAGAAAAATTCCCATCAGGGATTGACGAATTTAGTTTCTGAATTTATTACTTATGAAGAAAATCATAAATTTTGAAGCAAATTTTTATCACATAATTATGATTGATCCACTACTGAATTTCCTTTACTTATTATATCCCTGCATCTGCTTTGGTTTCAGTTTTTCAAAGGATTGGCAGCAGCTGGAGCCTGGGCCTGCTTTGATGAGTTCAACAGAATTGACCTTGAGGTGTTGTCTGTCATTGCACAACAGGTGTGTTACATTTACGATTCTGTATCAATCTGATTCGAAAAAAAACATTATTGGGGAACACACTGTTAAGAAGCTTAGACAATAAAAAAATGCCAGCGAAACAAGTTTTTTTGCTTTAATAATCAGAAAAGTTGAGGATCAGTAAGCTTATTATTTTAAGTTATACAGAATATGCAGTACCAATATATTGACTATTTTCTTCAAACTTGGTAATGACAGGCCAAGTTCGATGACCATTTTCAGCGGACTTTATTTGGCGGAGTTATGGCCCCTTGAATAACGAACAACGTCATTATATACCTACATGTTCAATAAAGAGTCTAACTTCTGTATAAAGCTTCTTTTTCCTTCGAGTTTCAAGCTCTACATTATGTCTCAACAGCACGACACTCACATGTTTAAACCTAACCTCAATAATGTTTACCTACAATATGTCCTGCAAGCGGGGGATATAAATTCCATTTATTTGCTTGTTTTTTCTGCATTTCCTTTTTGACAATAATGAAATATTTTTTATTCGGATCAATTTTTTCAGATTTTGTGCATCATCCGCGCAGTTCAAGGCCATGTGGACACATTCATGTTTGAGGGCACAGAACTGAACCTGAATCCAAACTGTTATGTGTGCATCACAATGAACCCTGGTTACGCAGGAAGATCCGAACTCCCAGACAATCTGAAGGTTCTTTTCCGAACCGTGGCTATGATGGTACCGGACTACGCCATGATTGCCGAGATCTCTCTGTACTCCTTTGGATTCCAAAAAGCCAGAAATCTGTCTGTGAAGATCGTGACGGTGTATAGACTGTGTTCTGAGCAGCTGTCCTCGCAGTTTCACTACGATTATGGAATGAGAGCTGTCAAAGCTGTGTTATCCGCTGCTGGTAATCTCAAACTCCGATTTCCGGAGGATGATGAAGACATTCTTGTAAGTATTTGATACTTTAAGCAAATATAGGTTCTATTTCATATCATTTATCATTGAGAAGCAAAATATGACAAAGAATTAGCCCTTTTTTTTTTAAATCCATTAAGTTAATTCTGTAAAAATATTAGAAAAGATTAAATTAAAAATGACTTTCAAGATAATAATTTTTCTTATAATAAGGGAAGTTTAATTAAGTTTGTTCAATTTACAATTATTGATGGAACTTTGATTGTATTTCTATTGTCGAATTTCAGCTGTTACATTTTATCATGAATGCAAGCAAACTTACCAATTAATTGAGATGAAAATACCAGGTAAGCATATCTGTTAAAATTTGTTTTCTAACTTTCAGTTGTTGCGTTCCATCATTGATGTCAACTTACCAAAGTTCTTAGCCCACGACATTCCGCTGTTCAATGGTATCATTTCCGATCTGTTCCCCGGACTCGCCCTCCCTGAGGCAGACTACGAAGTGTTTATCGACGCCATGAAGACGATCTGTGCGAAGAAGAATCTTCAATTTGTGGATTTCTTCAGGGAGAAAATCATTCAGACTTACGAGATGATGATCGTCCGACACGGGTAACTAGAAATTTAACATGATTATCATTCAGGGACGTATTTTGTAGTAAGATATGCACTGATGAGAAAATGTAATTTAATTTTCTTGATTTGTATTGTTCCAAAGTAGTATTTTATGAAAAGTTGGAAGGGTTAGAAGTAATTACCTAACGCCTTTCTGAAAATCAATTTAAAAGTTGGTTAACAAATCTCTCTTAAAACCTTTGCCTAATGCAAATGTACTTTGAAAATTCGCCGAATAATCCAGGTCTGCAATATCGGAAATTGATCAAATTTGTCATGTGCATGTATCAAAATTTCTCTAATTGAAGTGCCCTTAAGAAAATTGTTTTTTTTGATTCAGTGAAAAATTCTCTATGCAATATTAGAATAAGATAATTTTTATACGACCGTCAAATTTGATGGTAGTATTATGGCATGGCGTTGTCTGTCCGTCCGTCCGGCGTAAACTTTGTTTGTCCGGCAATCTCCTCCTACATTTTTTGACCGATCTCTTTGAAACTTGGTATACATTATAATCATGATATGAAGTTGTGTCTCCCTTGAAAGAATTTTGATTTGACAATTTTTCCAAAAGTTATTGCCCTTTGTTCATTTCAGTATTTGATTTTTGTCCGGCAATCTCCTCCTACATTTTTCAACGGATCTCTTTGAATCTTGGTATACTTTATAATCATGATATGAAGTTGTGTCTCCCATAAAAGAATTTTGATTCGACAATTTATGCAAAATGTATTGCCTTTTGTTCATTTCAGTATTTGATTTTTTTGTCCGAAGATTTTCTCCTACATTTTTTATAG
This sequence comes from Mizuhopecten yessoensis, assembly GCF_002113885.1. Lineage (NCBI taxonomy): Eukaryota > Metazoa > Mollusca > Bivalvia > Pectinida > Pectinidae > Mizuhopecten > Mizuhopecten yessoensis. The sequence goes on along the minus strand of NW_018480034.1, from coordinate 266,121 downwards.
TATATCAGCTAACCACTCTTAGAATGATGCAGATCTTATTTCAATGTAAGAAAGTATATAACACTACATGGCATTCGACGGGCGTATTTTGTTCCGCCCCGCGGTACTCTTGTTGCATATAAAGTTGAACCTTTTCAACTGCCTTGTCTAGAAGTCAAACCCAGAACTACAGATTTATGGTTCTAGCTCTATAGTTTAAGCTCTATTGATTGAGCTAAAGGGGAGTCCCTTCTAGCCAAGCCCGTATAAAGCAGCTCAATGGTTTTTCGCTTTGATCGATACATTAAAATTTGTATATTTTAGCTTCATGTTGGTGGGAGAGCCATTTGGCTGCAAGACGTCGGTCATAGAGACCTTGAGCGAGGGGATGACACTCCTGACAGAACAGGGGGTTGAGGATTACAACAAAGTCTTCTTCCGCGTCATCAACCCAAAGGCCATAACCATGGGTCAGTTGTATGGTCAGTTTGACCCTGTTTCTCATGAATGGACAGATGGAATTATTGCCAACACTTTCCGAGAGTTTGCTTCGACAGATACCCCTGACAGAAAGTGGGTTTTATTTGACGGGCCGATTGACGCCCTGTGGATCGAAAACATGAATACTGTGCTGGATGACAACAAGAAACTGTGTCTCATGAGCGGTGAGATCATTCAGATGTCCAATGAGATGAGTCTCATCTTCGAGACCATGGATCTCTCACAGGCCTCGGTAAGTCCATTGAAAAATTTGAATCTTGGCTTTGAGGTTTAGAATGTTTTAATGCCAGTTCTCTTGCAGACATGAGTTTAAATCAACTCATTATGTCAGGATATTATGTGTCTGTCTTTAATCTTGACATAATTATTTGTATGTCCCACAATAAAAATGGGGGTCATATAATGTTACCCATGGCCATCCCGTCGTGTTCATTGGCACAGCTCTGCCATCTTTCCTATCAAATTTCCACCAAAAGTTTATACCAAGGTCAAGAATGAGAATACCTTGGTTGAGCTCTTGAGGTTATATTTCACGGTCCCAAGATAAGCACCTAGGTTGTCAATGTTACTATTTATAGGTCAACAATTGCTATTTTGTCAACAGATTAATTGTCATTAGTTTAATTACCGACTTCAAGGGGAATGGGGCATTCATTTCTTACAGATGTTTTTCCCGTTTCATGTATATACCAGGTACATATTTGTGTCCAAAATGTATACCGTAAACTGGGATTTTTTTTTGCTGCAGTTAAATTTCCTCCGTGATAAGGGTGAATTTATCATACAACAAACAGTCTATATATAATCAGCATAGTTACTAAATGTGAAAGGTGAAATCAACACTGGGCCAATCTGGATTTTACAGGTGAAGGGCGAAAGTTTGACTCTTGTATACAGTATCATATGTTAATAGATGTGTCTATTTATGTTTATTTTTTTGCCCCACAGCCTGCCACCGTGAGTAGATGTGGTATGGTCTACCTCGAGCCGTCGACCCTCGGCTGGCGACCAATCATGCGGTCCTGGATCAATACCTTCACAGGAGCAATGGTGAGGGAAGGTGCGGAAGTGATCGAGGCGTTGTTTGAGTGGCTTGTAGACCCGTGCCTAGAATTTGTCCGCAAAAACACAAAGGTGAGGATACTCGGTAAATGTGTCAAAGGCGAAACATGAAAATATTTCAGTTAATTATTCTAACAAGTGAACGAACAGTCAATCATGTTGTGCTTTAAAGCTGTTTTCGAAAATGTTTAAACATATTATATGATATACTCAGATGAAAATATGTAAAAAAAATAAACTGCCATGGGATCTAAAAGGGACTTAAGGGCACTGAGATATCAGTGTCTGTTGTAAGGAATCATTATTCAGATTTGATAGAAGCAGGTTTGAAGCCTAGTTCTGCCAATTACAACTGTGTTAAAATTGTTTAGGAGTACATCGGGTCGAAAGAGTCCAACCAGGTGCGCTCACTCATGTACCTTGTCGACATGTTGATGGCTGAATCTCTTAGTCAAAAAGACGTGGACGAAAACAGACACCTGAGGACTTGGATTACTGTAAGTAGCCCTGCCATGGTTGATGCTCCTACAGAGAATATTATATATACAATGTACCATTTACTCAAGGCTGTGTTTTGAACAATTTTTTGTCGGAATTGTAATTTTTTAAATCAATAGTTAATTTTAATGCATATATACCCTGTGAAATGACTCCGCTAGATAATCAAGTTTACTTTTTCTTCTCCTCTAAATGAAATTCAGAAATGATATAGGTGATGAATCAACTCCTAATTAGTACGTTCATTTTATTACATTAAATAACAGTGGTGCAAATAAAGTCACAAAGTAATGAAATAAAAAACTAAAACTTCCCATTTATAATTTGACAATTTTATATTCTGATGTTTATTTAATTTGAAAATTAAAATTTGAGATCAAGAGGATATTATCTCAATATTTACATAAATTTTTCATATTTTTCATATTGAGTTAATCTCTCGCAAAAACAAGGGGATCTACAATATTTTGGGGATTAAAGGATCACTGTCAGTCTTAAAAGAGAATAACACTCAATACTTTGCAAATTTAAAGGGTTTGGAAACATACGTTTAGAAAAGTGAATTTGTAAATTTCAGTCGTCTGTGCTGTTTTCCATCCCATGGTCCATAGCTGCCGTTGTGGACGTCGACGGTAGGGAGAAGTTTGATCACTTTTACAAGGATATAGTCGGTGGTAAGATGGACCAATATCCCATGCCCAAAGCTGTTGGAAAACTGGAAGTACCTCTGCCTTCCGAACAAAACGTTTACAACGTCTTCTTCGAGGTAAGATTTTCTTCCGTTGAATTTGAAATCACAACTTCTGCTTTATAATGATAATTTGAATTTTGTAAGAAGCCATCTTGAATTTCTTTTTCGAGGTTAGATTTTCTTAATGTAAAGTTCTTTTCAAACTTCCGTTGACTTTGACGAGTTTATAATGATAATTTTAATTTTAATAGAAGCCATCTTGAATGCAAAATGTATCTCAAATTCCATTCAGGGTGCCAACAAATTTGAAGTCAAGTCTGGGTTTTTTATTTTGACCATTATTCTTTTTTTTATTTCTTCAGCAAAAGGCTCGAGGCTTATGGAAGCCCTGGATTGATTTGAATAAGGGCTTAGATACTGGGAATAAGAAGATCCGTGAAATGCTTGTACCCACAATTGATACTGCTCGCTACAACTTCCTTATGAACCTTTGTATTGAGCACGGCAGGTATGAGTCAAAAATAAAAACAAAAACAAACAATAACAAGACACTGTGCACGGTTGATTTTTTTTTTAAATTTCAAAAAATTGCAAGAACTTTAGCAGATCATTTGTAGATCAGAATATGAAATGCTGTTTTACATATTATTCCCAACAAGTGATTGGCCAGAAGTGTATCACGTGACCACCAATAAAAACCGATATTGACTTTGTTAAAGGACTGGGTGTTTCTAAAAATAGAATTATGTTATGCGTCTCCAAGTGAAAGTTTTTCGGTATATAATGTTTACCAGTTTTTCGGTATATAATGTTTCCCAGTTTTTCGGTATATAATGTTTCCCAAACTTTTCATTTTCACTCATGCATCTGGTATAAATATGTTTCATACAAAGTCAGCTAGTTGTTATCTGAACCTGATTTTAAAATTTTATTTATTTGATTCAAAATTTCTAAAAACGTCAAAACTAGTTAAATCTATTATGTTCATCATGGGGCAGCCCTAAGTGACAGCATTATTATCCTCACCTAGTTTTGTTTTTTGTTTTTATGTGGAATGAAATCAGATTTCTGCTTTTCTAAATCTAATTTTCTTTGGCATATGCTTTGTTTTCTTCAGAGCCATACTGTTTGTGGGGCCAACTGGTACCGGTAAAAGTGTTTATGTTCAGGAGAAACTGATGAACAACTTGGATAAGGACAGATTCCTGCCTGCCTTCGTAAACTTCTCGGCACAGACCAGTGCTAACCAAACACAGGTAGGTGTCGCTAACCAATCAGCTATTTGGTATTGGCATGATTTCGTAAACTTCCCAGCACACACCAGTGCTAACCAATCACATGTAGGTGTCTTTAGAAATTCTAGATAACTCATTTCCTAAAATTTTCATCAGCCTACTTGTATGTTGAATTTGAACTCAGTATTGCGTCCTCGTTTGTCCCACAGAACATCATCATGTCCAGATTGGACAGACGTCGTAAGGGTGTATTTGGCCCACAGATGGGCAAGCGAGCAGTCATCTTCGTTGATGACCTCAACATGCCCCAGAAAGAGGTGTACGGAGCACAGCCCCCTGTAGAACTACTGAGGCAGTACTTTGACCATGGAAATTGGTAGGTATAGGCCAACCTTGTGATCCTTGGCCAGTGAAAGTTAATGCAGTGTGGAAATGTCTAAAAAAAATAATTGCAGTGAGTAAATTAGCACGAATATATCCATATATATATATACAGTGTACAGAGTAAAATTTCCCAGAATTTCCATTTTAACAATATAAGTTTTGATAGTTCAAATCACAGCAAAAATGTCACTATTTTTAAAATAAAGAAACAAATTTGTATCAATCAACGATATTTTAAAATCTCCCAAAAATACATATTTATGCTACTGCCATGGATATCAGTTATAATTCTGCTGGTTTTGTTTTGTTTTGTAACATGCGTTTGTTTCGGCCTGAAGGTATGACCTGAAGGATACGTCAAAGATAATACTACAGGATATTCAGTTTATCTCCGCCATGGGACCTCCCGGAGGAGGCAGGAATGATGTCACAGCGCGTTTCCTGAGACATTTTAACATTGTGGCCATGAACCCCTTCAATGAGGAAACAATGATCAAGATCTTCTCCACTCTGATCTCAACTTACTTCAAGGTAGGCTGCAAAACTGCTTCAAGTCAATTGCTTCAGCAACTTGGTTAGAGCTTCCTATATTTCAGACAAGCATGTATTTAGGTTTTCAACCCTTAATTATTTTTTGAATTTTTGTTTTATTTGTTTAATAAGTAATTCCTACATTTTTCCCATAAGCTTACACATGTTTTATTGAACTGTGATTATGGTTGCAGTGTGAATTTTATTTCAACATTATTCTTTTAGTCCCAAGAACTTACTGCGGATTTCTTCTCGGTGGGGTCCTTAATTGTGCAAGCCACCAATGATATGTACAAGCAGGCCATCGCTAGCTTGCTCCCCACACCAGCCAAATCTCACTACGTCTTTAACCTACGAGATTTCACAAGGGTCATTCTGGGAGTCTGCCTGATCAGAAAAGCTCAGGTGGAAAACAAGAAGTTACTGTCCAGGTATGTAATGTATAAGGCTGACGGGAGCTGTTTTTTTTTACGTCATATGCAAATTTATTGGTAAGAGATATATTTATCAATTTAGACTTGACATTGTGTTTATTAAGTTTGTTTGTTTGGGGTTTAATATCCTCACAACAGCCAGGGTGATATGAGGTTGGGTGCCAAGGGAGACAACAGCCAGAGTGATATGAGGTTGGGTGCCTAGGGAGACACTGCCAGAAAGAGAAAGTAGATAGAAAAGAGAAAAGGTCCAAAGTGTTGCAATGAGGGCAGCGGATCAATTTTGTCTCTTCCATGTCCCTTTTGTAGAAGACACGGAAGATACCCCCGATTCTGCAGGGGTCTCAAATTTGTTGCCTTTTACTATACACAACACATGCAGCGGACTATACACAACACATGCAGCGGACTATACACAACACATGCAGCGGACTATACACAACACATGCAGCGGCAGACAGCAGGTCTATTCTTGACTCCTTCAATGTCTCCTATATGGAAAACAATGAAGAAACCAACTCCAATTCTGAAGGGGAGGGAGGGGGAGGGGGGGCTTATTCTTTCTCCAAATCTGCATGGTTGGTTTTTATCAAGAAAGACTTCTACGCTTTTAATAAAATTGTTTAAAACAGTGTTAACCACATGCAATATAATTACAGAAGAAGTGTATATTCTGTAATAGATCAAATACATTTTGGCTGTAGTAGTTCAATTTTTCACATGTTCTGTTTGTTTTGTTGTGTTTTCTTTCATATTGATTACAACATATGTTGTTTTATTTATAGGTTGTGGGTTCATGAGGTCATGCGAGTCTTCTATGATCGTCTCACCGATGATTCAGACCGAGACTGGTTATTTAAGTAAGTTATGGAAAAAGTTTGAAAATTAAATATTTGATTTATTGATTTATACCTTACAATCATACAGATTATTTTTTCTCCCAGTTTCAAATATTTTAATTACCTAGACCTATTGTATATCTTACAATTGTGTTAAGATGGAATTTGTATTTTCTGATAGGTTTGGATTGATAAATAATTCCGTAAATATTTGAAACAATGGCATTTCGTGAGAGTCCACGCCCTATCTATTCCAGGTCTGTGAAAAAGGCAACGAAAGAACACTTCAAAGAAGATTTTGATTCTCTGTTTGAGCATCTGGCTGGAGGGGGCACAGGACAGGGCATGGTAAGTGCTTCAAGGACACCACAAGGTCATTTCTTACTGGACGATTTCCAAAACCCTAAAGCATCATGGTGTTATGAATGGCTGCAGTGTTGATATGGCTGTTAACCCTTTCACCCCTATGTATAACTTTAGTAGACTCTACCATACATTGATCTGGATGAGTCCATTATGGTCTACAGTGGTGATAGGGTTAAAGCAATGAAATGCTGTCCATCTGTCTTCGTGGTCCCTAATTTTTCACAGATTTGCTAAATATTGTCACAAAGATCTATTTTGCACAGATTTCAAATCTAGTAGCCATGGCACATTTTATTGGGATATGTTGATATATTTGTTATACAAAAAAAAATGTTTAAAGTGAAATAAAATTTGATGGTTTTGAATTTTACTTAAATTTGACAGTATTTAGGAGAAACTGTATTATTTTGGATGACTTTCCCATTTCATGTTTTTAAATGATTAAGAAATAGCTTTGCAGCCAAAATGTAGTATAGCTAGTGGAAAAGATTGATTAACTTTGTAAGGCAAGCATCGATCTCATGGTTTAACTCATTCACCTCTGAAGACACATTTGAACTCCTCCAATTCAAAGGTTAAGAATAGTCCATTATAAAATTTAAGGGGTGAATGAGTTAATGCTTGAAAATGCCTAAATGTTACCAAACAAAGTACAAAGGTATTTATACCAAATAACTTGATCCGTTGTTTGGAGGCAAGGTAGCCTAGTGGTAGGATACCGGGCTCGTGACCGAATGGTTGCGAGTTCGAGTCACGGCACGGCACTGTGTTGTATCTTTGAGCAAGGTACTTTACTCTGCTTGTTCCAGTCTACTCAGCTGTAAATGAGTACGTGGTTGGGCAGTGCTACAATTGTTGAATGCTAGCTGTGAGCGCCGAAATGGCAGCACCAGCTGTATGCTCCCCAGGGAATGAGAAAGTTATTGGCTGGTTGCAAAGGCCCTATAACCACGGATAGTAAATTGTGAGCCGCTTTGAGACGACCTACACAAACTAGGTTGTCATAAAGCGGTATATAAGAACCTCTAATTATTATTATTATTGTTTGCCTGACAGGTGATTGAGGAAGATCTGAGAAGTTTGATGTTTGGGGATTACCTGGACCCTGATGCCGAGCAAGAGGATCGGGTATACAGTGAAGTGAAGGAGATCAACCAGTTCTACACAGTGGTGGAGTCGTGTCTGGAGGAATACAATAACACTCACAAAAACAGGATGAACCTTGTCATCTTCAGGTGGGTTCTCTTTGGTGACAGTTCACACAAAATGCTGCAAAATCACTCATTTTCATGGTATTTTTAATTTCATTGATTTTGTGGTCTGTGAAGTAATTTCAAATTTGATATAAAGCCATTCTACGTACTCGTAATCCACGAATTCATGTACCCACGAAATGGTTGAACCGAAATTTTGGCCCCGTGAAAATATCTGAATTCACAGTAGATTGCATCTCGTCTTCTTCATACCCTTTAATTTTGAAATGAAATAGAAACATTTTTTCAAAGAAATAAAAGTACTTCTTCCACCACATGAAACACGATTGTGAAATGAAATGTAGACACATTTTTCAAGAAATTAAGAACACTTCCACTATACGAAACCTCAGGTTACGAAATGAAATGTAGACATTTTTTTTTCAAGGAATTACGAATATTTCTGAACCCAGGGTTAATAGTACATTTGATTTTATATCAGCTCACCTATTTCAGATAATTGTACATAACTTCTTGAAATTCAAGAAGCAAATGCTCTTCCGTATGTGAAGAATTTTTTAGTATGAAATGTAATCCAATGCTTCGTTTGTAATTGTGCAGATATGTTCTGGAGCATCTGTCCCGTATCTGTCGTATCCTACGAATCCCTGGAGGTAATGCCATGTTGGTGGGAGTCGGTGGCAGCGGACGACAGTCTCTGACCCGACTTGCCACAGCCATGGCTGGCTACAACATTTTTCAGCCCGAAATCTCCAAAAGTTACGGCAAGTTTGAATGGAGGGAAGACATCAAGGTTAGTTGGTTATTGTATGCTCATTTTTCCAAACGACGCTTAACTCGTTCACTCCTTAAGACACATTTGAACTCTTCCAATTCAAAGGTTGGAATAGTTCATTATTAAATATCAGGGGTGAATGTCAGAGTTAAGTTCCTTCTTCCCATCACACAATTGAAGATTTAAATTTCAATTTGCTATAAGACATATAATAAGATTGAAAATAATCAATGTCATGATCTCAAAGGTCATGAGGTCGTTTGGAAGACAATTTTAGAATCTTTTTTTGATGTTATTTTTTTTATCATGCTTACCCTGATAGTCTAAAACAGAATTGTGGTAAAAAAAGTGATAGGTGTTGAAAAAATTGTTTTCTTAAATTTCTTTTTCTTTTTTGCATAATCGCAGTCTTTGCTCAAGGCGTCAGGTTGCCAGGGAAACACCACTGTGTTCCTCCTCACAGACACACAAATCAAAGAGGAATCCTTCCTGGAAGACATTGATAACCTTCTCAACACTGGCGAGGTTCCCAACCTGTTCGCTACAGACGAAAAGGCGGAAATAATGGAGGTATGCGCTCCAGGACAAATGAACTCAACAAAAATGCCAAATTGAAAAATAATGTCAATAATAATCAATATTTATGAAATAATGCAAACAAATAGTGTTATTTGGCCTATACAATGTTGTAGAAATGAACTAGATGCAATAAGTGACTAAATGAATAGAAACACATGAATAGTTTAGGAATGCTGTACTTGTATGTGATATAAAACAGGAAGGAAACCTTGTAGTTATACCCTGTGGTACACAACATATTGGTCAGGTTTACCCGTCTAACCAGACACCCTTTGTTCATTGTCAAAGTATACAGGTCTTATTTGGTAATGGGATAACTGTATCATATTGGATCAGACAGGCTGTTAGAATACTTCGGGGTCCGACAGGATGTTGGTATACTTAGGGGTCAGATTAAACAGGTTTCACTGTATTCTGATGCACAGTCTTCTGATAGTATTCAAACTTTTTTGTAAACAAAGCTTTAATGAATACCAATATTGCTACACAGGTTTTATTCTCTTGGCTTAATTAATATAATAAATGATATATCATTTCAAATCTCACATCATGACCATTATTTTTAAAATCTAAGACAAAAAAAAATAAAGCAAAGACAAACAAAAAATGCCATGCTTTGTATGTATAAATGAATTATTGGATTTTTTTTTGTTTTTTTTACAAATTATTTTATTTAACTGCCACTCTTCTGTCATTCAGGCAGTGCGACCGATTGCCCAGGCTGGCGACAAGAATGCCGACTTCAGCCCTCTGTCGCTGTTTGCGTTTTTTGTGAACCGTTGTCGAGAGAACCTTCACATCATCATTGCGTTCAGCCCCATCGGGGACGCCTTCCGTAACCGTCTCAGACAGTTTCCGGCTCTCATCAACTGTTGTACCATCGATTGGTTCCAGGTAAATACCGCTACTGGAAAAACCTACAACCTAAGTAAACGTGAACAACTCAACATTTTGTATGATTTGTCACAAATAGTACTGTACAGTTGGGAATATTTTGCAGGGGATTTAATTTTGTTATATTTGCAGTCACCACAGAAAGCATGAAATTTAAAAACCGAGTGAATATTAAAACCACAAATTATATACAGACACAAAAGAAACAATCTATTCCCCTATTTGCTACCAAATAGTGAAGTTAAGTCAACAATACAGTACTTCCTCTATCAAGAATGTCCATCCGGGTGTTTTTCTTGGCTTTTTCAATCTTGCATTGCTTAAAGTTGGAATCAAAAAGATACACTTTCTATGAACAGATTCGAAGTAATCATTTGAAGACAGGGAGCACTCAGATACTTGTAAATTGTAAGACGTTTCGTATAGTCTGCATTTTGAAAATGGTAAATAACTCTTTAAAATGATCTGACTTTCACCAAATTGGTCAAGACTTTCAACTGTATCAAAGTTAGAGTTTAGACTAATTTGTATTATCCAAAAACCTGTCTGTCCAACATGAAATATTGGTCTTTGACTCTTTGTGTCATTCATTTCCCATATTTCTGTTGCGCCATGTTGGCCTTGATTTTGAAAAATACGGAAAAAAGTTAAGCCCTTTATGTCTGCATTATTTTATAAAATATCAATGTTTCCACTTTTAGCCTTGGCCCGAAGATGCCCTGGAAAGAGTCGCCAATAAGTTCTTGGAGCAGGTTGAGCTTGAAGATCAGGAAAAGGTGGAGACTGTTCACATAGTCAAGTACTTCCATCAGAGTACAACCAAACTGTCCGACAAATTCCTGCAAGAGCTTGGTCGCCATAACTATGTGACCCCTACCTCATACCTAGAGTTGATTAACTCCTTCAAAAATCTCCTCAAGAGCAAACAGGATGAAACGATGAGGGCCAAGAGGAGATACGTGGTCGGTCTGGAGAAGCTAGCCTTCGCCTCGACACAGGTGAGCAGAAACGGGCAAGGTTTTGTCAAAAAAATAAGTAACAGGTAAATGTTGTTAAGAGAATAATTTTTATGATCATGAAAGGAATTCAATTTTCAGAAAAGAGGTAATACCCAATATCTTTGCCCTAGAAAATGCTGAGAAATATAAGCTTCAGAATAAAAAAAAAGTTTTATCAAAAAACCAAATTATCCCTGGAATACTGTAAGTATTTTTTTTGGACAAATGTTTATTTTTGGCAGTTGAAGTTGCAAGATCAACAACAATAGATATTTGAAGAATTGTGTCTGGAAAAGTAATGACAATAGATTAAAATTGATAATAAAATCACCACATAGAATCGATGATAAAATATATACTGTACACCTTTCAAAATATAACTGATTTAAGTAATTATAATAAAAACATATTGTTTTTGTAATCAATAAAAGTACTTACCTGTGTTACAGGGTCGATATACTGTTGTTTAGCTCTGTAAACCACACCCCTCTGTTTGTTGTTAATATAGACGTTATCACATAAGTTTTAAGATTTCAGATTATCCTACAATTTTTATCTCCCCTTTTACTCCACCAGGTGGCAGAAATGCAGAAAGAACTGGAGGAGCTACAGCCACAATTGGTAAAGAGCCAGGCGGAAAATTCCAAAATGATGATCGTCATTGAGAAGGAGTCCGTCGAGGTCGAGGCCACCAGTAAAATCGTCAAAGCTGACGAGGCGGTCGCCAACGAACAGGCAGCAAGCGCTCAGGCACTTAAAGACGAATGCGAGGCTGACCTGGCTGAGGCCATTCCTGCCCTTGAAGCAGCTTTGGCAGCTCTTAATACACTCAAGGTGAAATAACATTAACCCTTTCACCACTGTAGACCATAATGGAACCATCCAGATCAATGCATGGTAGAGTCTACTATAGTAACATAGGGGTGAAAGAGTTAATAGATGTACCAGAGAAATATTATCTGTTCCAAAACTTCATTTAATATTAGGTTCATCTGAGGTAAGTAAATATTGCTGTGTCTTTAAGCAATAAGACATACTATATATAACTGGAATTTTTTTCACCTTTTTCCGCCCTCTGTAATGAGGGTGAATTCATCAGTGCAGCGAACATAGCTAAACATCATATTATACATAGTAATGAAATGTGAAGGGCGAGATCAACATTGGGCGGAAATTGATTTCATCATTGGACAAAGGCCAAAAGTTTGACTGGGCAAACCTTTCCCAGTGTACTGTACCTAAATCAAAAGACAGTAAGCACAGAGTTATTGTTTATTATGAATTTTGATTTTGTGGATGTGAAGGTCTGTTTTTAGCCAGTAGTGGAACATTCAAAAGGGATAACGATTTTCAATACAATATGACAGCTTTTAAGTTTTATTTACATGATTCAACTTTTACACTGTTATTCAATAGTAATTAATATTTAAAATCTCTTTATTTTCTTTCGCTCTGTGCAATAGCCATCTGACATTACCATTGTGAAGTCGATGAAGAGCCCGCCCTCTGGTGTGAAGCTGGTCATGTCTGCAGTTTGTGTGATGAAGGACATCAAACCAGATAAGATCAACGACCCAGACAAGCCTGGACAGAAAATAATGGACTACTGGGGTCCCTCGAAAAAACTGCTGGGAGATATGAGCTTCCTTAGCATGCTCAAAGAATATGACAAAGATAATATTCCGGTATGTTATTTTATTCCATTTTTGCCAGTGAAATATTCGAAATGATCAGTTTAAAAAAAAAAGTTACATCTTTACCGCAGTGAGGTGAAAATGTAGGAAAATTCCTATCTTCACCTGTGATGATATCACCTGTAATGATATCGCTCTAAGTATTGCCCAATCAGAACAGTACTTTATATTCACTGCATTTTCAGATGCAAATGAAGCAATCATAGAATAAGTGGTTGTTTTCAGTCCCCTTTGCTATGTACACATAGACACATATGTATTACTAGTACATTTGTATTGTAAAATACATATATATTTAAACTCTTTCGCAAGGTTACCTCGAACTGAATATTTTTCTTTGACAAAGCCTCTCGCTTATGCTTTTTTCCATTTGAAATTTGGATTCCATGTTTAAAGTTTAGCATTGTTGTGTTTGATTAAACAAAATTTGTATCTGTTGATAGGTCCATGTGATGACCAAAATCAGGAAAGAGTTTATTCCCAATCCTGAATTTGATCCAGCGAAGGTTGCCAATGCATCCTCTGCTGCTGAAGGGTTGTGTAAGTGGATCATGGCCATGGAAATCTACGACCGCGTGGCTAAAGTCGTAGGCCCTAAAAAGGAAAGTCTGGCTGAAGCCGAATCCGATCTCAAAACCACTATGTCAGCTTTGAATGCCAAACGAGCAGAGCTAGCCGCGGTAGAGAAACGCCTTGCCGATTTGAAGTCAACCTTCGAGGACATGACGGCGAAGAAGCAACAGCTGGAGGACCAGGTCGACTTGTGTGGGAAAAAGTTGGTACGGGCCGAGAAGCTTATTGGAGGTCTGGGTGGTGAGAAAGACAGATGGACACAGGCTGCAGCCAACCTTCAGAACATTTACGACAATTTAGTAGGAGATGTGTTGATATCGGCCGGAGTGATAGCCTACCTGGGACCTTTCACCTTGGCCTTCCGAGATAGTTGTACTGTGGACTGGGTCAAGACATGTACTGTAAGTACAGCGAACATTCATTGATTCATTACTTTTGAAATTTTTATCACAACTTTTGTCAAGATTTGGTTATGAACATATTTTTTGTCATCTTATCAAGACAGTCATTCATACTTTTTGTTATTATGTCGGCTAGCAGTGTAAATTTTGGAGTTTTGATAATCCAACACCGTTGTTCGCAACCCAAATGGCTGGATTTTCAGATGGCAATGTCACAGGGGTAAAATTATATAGAAAAAAGCTGATTTGTATTTTAAACACTGGCTGGAAAGTAGGACAACCAGGTTAGTTGTGTCTTGAATATCCTGGCAGAATTGGATCGGATTGTAATATAACTGTTTCAATGTCACAATTGTATGTAAAAAAAAAAGTGCCATTCTGCTACCTAAGACATACGTTGGGTAATTGGGACGAGCAGATCAGTGATGACTGGATTCGCAAAAATCATCTGTTGTTACTTGATTTGATAATGTTTTAAACTTCTTGTCATTATGTGTCATAGTATTTAAAAGTTGTCTGTGAAAATAAAATTAATGTTGTTTCTATTTCCTACACAGGAACGGAAGATTCCATGCTCGCAGGAGTTTTCCCTTAGCAAAATCCTCGGGGAACCAATCAAAATCCAGGCCTGGAACATCGCAGGGTTACCCAGAGACAGTTTCTCCATTGACAATGGTGTCATCGTGGCAAACGCTAGAAGATGGTATGAGCATTTGGTTGATCTTATTTTTTCTTTGTATATTGTATAATAATGATTTACCCAGCCATTTTGATTTTATTGATATTTCAAAACATTTTATTTGTTCGTGATTTCTATCGGAATTCAAGAACAGGCACCTTCAAATTACAATCCTTTGTCAGGTTTTTTTTGTTACTCTACTTTCAATGAGCACAAACACCATCCCTATGCATTGATTGCTTACTTATCTTCAAAATTATCTGACATAATATTATTATTTTTTTAAATGATATATCATTCCTTTTGTGAATTGATATACATCATCATGTTATGTAAGTCAAACAAAACTTCTGCCAATTACTACTGTACATAGTATTGAGATTATCTAGTGAGTGGTCTCCCTTGGAGAGTTTGCTTACACGAGTTGTCTCCCCTTGCAGGCCTCTGATGATTGACCCCCAGGGTCAGGCTAACAAATGGGTAAAGAACATGGAGAAGGACCACAAACTGGCAGTGATCAAGTTTACAGACTTGGACTACATGAGGAATCTGGAAAACTGTATCCAGTTCGGAAACCCTCTCCTGCTGGAAAATGTCACGGAAGAGCTGGATCCATCTCTGGAACCCCTACTGCTAAAGCAAACATACAAACAAGGTCAGAGTTCAACCCCGCTAGATTAAAAATTCTGGACTTTTCCAAAAATTCTTAATTGAAATATTTAGCAAATGATATCCTTTTTTCACAGTGGACCACATTGACTTTTTAATCCATCAATTTAAACATGAAAATCATGCACACACCAAAAAAAGAAATTGCATTTTGACTTGTCAAACAATTTGCCATACTGCTAAAATAGATCTGCTCCTGTTGTCCACAAGGCTTCCCATTGACAATGTTGTTGTATAGGTGTTTTCTGATAGATATGATTGCATTTTGTAATGAATTGAAATAATTTTTAATATTAACAATTTTTTGCTCATATAAATTCTATAGATACACATTTTAGGGTTCTTCTATTTCGCATTTTTTTTTAAATCTTTAGAATTTATTTCGTAATTCAAAATATTGGTGTATGTATATTTTGGTATAGATGCAGTATACAAGAAATCAGCAAAAATATCCAGTGTAGCAGACAATTGTATTAAAAAATGATAATTTCTAAAAATGATGTAAACGTTTGTAACTATTGGCCAATCGTACAGTTTTACTTCTCCTTTCCGGGTGTAGGTGGTGTTGAGATGATCCGACTGGGAGAGAACGTGATTGAGTACAGCAAAGACTTCCGTTTTTATATCACCACCAAATTGAGAAACCCTCACTACCTACCCGAGGTCGCCGTCAAAGTATCCCTCCTCAATTTCATGATCACCCCCGAGGGTCTGGAGGATCAGCTGCTGGGAATAGTTGTCGCCAAGGAACGGTATGTTTGTTAGCTGTACTATCTCAACATTGACCCAATTGGTCAGATTTTTATCTATGCCCCCACGTCATAAGTGGTGGAGCCTTACGCGTTTGCCTTTCCCCTACATAAAACTGTATGACATCTTGGTTAGACTTTTTGTTTAGCACAATTTTACTAAAAAGTTACTAAAATTATTTCATATACATGTACCACAAAATACAGTATCATTTAACAGGAAAGAAAGTGAAATGGAAAGTTTTAAAAGTTGTCTTTCAACACAGGTAGTCACTCTATAGAGGTGGTCTCTTGATCAGGTTGACTCTATATTTAATGTATCATAACAACAGTAAAATTATCCTAACAGATTTTTTTTTTTTTTTTAAATCAATAACTCACTTTCAAAGCTAGCATGTACATTATATATATACTGTATACCAGTAAATTTTTATCGCATTTTTGCTTTTTAATTTTCGACTTTTTCACCCTCGGTAATGGTTGAGAATTTATCATAGAACCAATTTAGCAAACAACATAATAAACATTGCAATCTACTGTGAGGGGCTGAATTTACAGAGGGAAAATTTGGATTTGGGGGTAGTGCAAAAAGTTGACTGGGTGAAGTTTCCCAGTATGCAGTTTCTATATAAGGGTACAGAGCACTGTTGTACTGTTGCGTATTACAGGCCAGAGCTGGAGGAGGAGAGACAAGCCCTGATTGTACAGAGCGCTGCCAACAAGAAGGCCCTCAAGGAGATTGAGGACAAGATCCTACACACTCTTTCTGCGTCAGAGGGCAACATCTTAGAGGATGAGTCGGCCATCAAGGTCCTCGACTCCTCAAAGATCCTCTCCGATGAAATCTCCAAGAAACAAAAGGTATTCATGCTGTAAACATTCTTCAAGTATCACAAACTGTGAAACTTTCAACAAGCACATCTTTAGCTCCTATTAAAATGTTCAGGATATTCAGATAATCTTTCAAACTCGTAAATTAGATCTGTAGAAATGTTTATGGTAGCACTCTAGCCATGAATCTTTTTTTTTTCATTTGAAACATTTTATGTGGAAACAAATGTTATCTGGTATTCATTGTAAATGATGTTAATGTTGAACTCCATTTCCATAAAATGTCTGTCAAATGTGATTGCCAAATGTTCTTGACCGACTGCAGAGCAGTAGTTAGAAATATGGACCAGTCAACAGGTTAAGAGATTTTTCTATGGATCGGTCAAAGGAATGGTCATTTTATGATTTTGTGTAGAGTTCGTACATTGGCAGTGTTATAGGGTCGTAATAAAGTCTTATGTTGCCCAATCAGATTTTGAAATGACAAAATGCAAATTTGTTAAAACTCATTAGAGAAATACATAATGCTTATTCACTCTTCCTTAGATTGCCGAGGAGACGGAGCAGAAAATTGACACATCCCGTATGGGTTACCGACCAATCGCCAAACACTCCTCCATCTTGTTTTTCTCCATCGCTGATCTGCCAAACATTGACCCTATGTACCAGTATTCACTGACCTGGTTCGTCAACCTCTATGTGGCATCCATTCATGACAGGTAATGTCTCGCTTATCTGTTAGATTTGGATACATCCTGTGTCAAATATTATAAGGATCCCCGTACCACTGTCAAATTAATACTATGCATAAAAAACTTTTTTTATGACCTAGTTATAGTTTTGATAAATCATTTCTGGAAAGAAAATCAAACGATGCGGAGCATTTATGAAAAAATTAGTAAAGACAAAGTAATAAATAACTAACTATAGTGTTGTGAGTGTAAAAATGTAATGGGGTCCGGTCAGGCAAGGATTCAAACTCTGGACCTCAAATCACTCTACTCTCAGTCTTAATAACTGACCTACCTGGTTGTACTGCAATTTTATCCACAATTTGATTAAGGGTAGGTTACACACTTGGTATGGAAAACTAAAGTGGATATCTTCAGTGTTGGCAGTGGAACAGGGATCCAAACTAAAAATATCTTCAACAAATAAAAGTTTTAAAATCTGAAGTGGCAATAATGATATTTCATGCAACAAGTAAATCAGAAATTTCAGAAATAGTTATTGATTTAATATTGTATAAATGTATTATTTAATCTTGATGTAAAGAATTTAAAAGATACAGATTGTTTATGTTATTAACATAAATCTATGGAAATTTCATTTATTTTTGATTTTCAAATGCTTCAAAAGAGTTGCTATTCATGTATAATGTTGAATGTAAATCTTGTACAATTTATGAAGTGTTTCTTTCATCCCAAACATCCTACCGCATTAAAGAAACCCACCTCACAGCTTCGAAATATATGATAATTTGCATTCTTCTATCATTTTTGTAATTTTTATCATGACGACCCATAGATAACACTTCATGTAATAATTTTGTTGAGTATTTCAATTGCACACACATTTTCAGCTTAAATTTGATCACCAGAAATTATTTACCCATTATTTTTATTTTTTATTTTTTTTGTCGTCCATTTTGAAGTAACAGACTTTTGCATTTCCTTTCAAAATACTATGTCACATTAGAATTAATGCTAAATGTGTCAAGCGTTTTAATTTGTTCTATTTTTTTAATATTTGTAGATGCCTTAAATTTGCTGTAATGAAAAGCGTCTTAAACACACTTTAGTTAACATCTTGTTCGTTTTGTTGTAATTAACAACCAATGAAATCTTAGTTGGAGTATCGGTATCGGTATCGCTACATATGGTTACAATAACAGAACCGTTGTCGAAACATCTGCTGTCTGAAATTTTAGATTCAAGTAAGTTAAAACGTCATCATATTTTAATTAAAATAAATTTGGAAAAAAACCAAAAACAATATCGTTCAATTTCAAATTAAAATTATACATGGAAGAGTATTTCTAATAATGAACTTGTCATCACACTTGCCTTATTTCAGTAATAAGTCCAAGATCTTGGAACGCCGTCTACGATATTTGAAGGATCACTTCCAGTTTCAGTTATACGACAATATAACACGCTCAATATTTGCAATGCACAAGCTCGTGTTTGCGTTCCTACTCTGTGCAAATCTACAGTTGTGAGTATTCACACGAGAAAATGTGGAGTATATAGTAATAGTGTCGTCTAGTCTTGTATAGTGGTTAGAGACTCCTAAAGTACCGTACTCGTAACCCAGAGCTCGCTCAACACTCTTCCTGCGCACTCGCTACACTTGTGTACTCACTATCATACACACGTGTACTCGTCCGATCATATTCTCTTGGCCTGCATACTCGCTATCATACACTTGTATACTTGATTTGTCCATGTATACTCGCCTTCTTGTGTACTCACCTTTATGTAACTGACTGTATACTCGCAAACATGTGTACACCTATATACTCGCTACCATGTACATGTGTACACCTATATACTCGCTACCATGTACATGTGTACACCTATATACTCGCTACCATGTACATGTGTACACCTATATACTCGCTACCATGTACATGTGTACACCTATATACTCGCTACCATGTACATGTGTACACCTATATACTCGCTACCATGTACATGTGTACACCTATATACTCGCTACCATGTACATGTGTACACCTATATACTCGCTACCATGTACATGTGTACACCTATATACTCGCTACCATGTACATGTGTACACCTATATACTCGCTACCATGTACATGTGTACACCTATATACTCGCTACCATGTACATGTGTACACCTATATACTCGCTACCATGTACATGTGTACACCTATATACTCGCTACCATGTACATGTGTACTCCTCCAAACCTACTGCTTTTAGTCTGAGAATTTTGAGCCCTGCAGTACAATAAATGTCAATTTTTTCTACCAGAAAGCATTCTTTTTCAAAATATTCCCTATTTTACATTTTTCTTATCGTTCTTTTTTTTTTTTTTTTACATTAATTGACATTGTTGTACAGTCTGGGTTCAAAATTTAGTGCAACTACAGTATTTACAAACATAGCCGAAAATTGAAATTTTCATTTAAAAGATATTCTATTTTCAAAATATTTTCTAAGGAACTTTTTAAAGATGTTTGTAAATGCTGTAATTAGTCGGAGACATGTATACTGTAATTGTCTCTGGTATATTTCCTGAGTTTTTCCCTATATACCAATACACCACGATGTGTTTAAGGCATGTCCTGGGACTTTCCACCTGTGTGGCAGCGGAGACCTCAGACAAGGGGAACAACTCTTGTCTGTCACCACCAGCAGAAGCTTGTATACAATATGGCTATATATGTTTGTTGATTCTGCATGTTTTTCAGCAACAAATCCAAGATTCTGGAGCGCCGTTTACGATACCTCTCTGACTACTTCACTTACAGTCTCTACTGTAATGTTTGTCGATCCCTCTTTGAGAAAGACAAACTGCTCTTTTCTTTCATTCTCTGTTCAAACATGTTGTTGTAAGTATGAAATGGAGTGAATCGCTGGAATGGTTTTCGCATGGTTCTTTTTTGTCGTGTTTGATTACTATGTGCTTTTTATTAACATTTAACATTAACCCATTAACCGTTTTGTTCTGGTTTTTGTGTGTTGACTTTCCATTATATAAATGTTGCTAAAAGTCTATTCTGTCTATTGAAATGTGAAAAATTCATTACAAATTTATAGCTCCTTTTGAAATATTGATTTTTACATAAGTTCCATCTTGCATGATATTAGATAATATTTTCAACAGTTTTGAAAACTATTTGGCAACATTTTGTTTTGATGTGAACTCTTTCAGGATTGGTCTTATTGCTAATATAACTATGTTGTGTTCTTTTTGAAGTTTTGCTCGGTTATATTAATATAATATACTTGTGTATCCTAACCACATATATCTATATATAAATATTATTGTTTTGAAACGGTTGCTCGTAAAAACTTTTCCTCTCTCTGAAGTGCTGAGTATATATATCTATACTTCCATCATTACGTTTGATTTGATTTTGTAATAATTTCATTTTATGGCCTGTTGGTCTCACTAGTTGTCTCCCCTCCTGATTCTAATTTAG
This sequence comes from Mizuhopecten yessoensis, assembly GCF_002113885.1. Classification (NCBI taxonomy): domain Eukaryota; kingdom Metazoa; phylum Mollusca; class Bivalvia; order Pectinida; family Pectinidae; genus Mizuhopecten; species Mizuhopecten yessoensis. The sequence continues at coordinate 245,368 of NW_018480034.1, read as the reverse complement.
TGGCGTCTTTCAGTCTGCAGTGTTTAAGTCACATGCGATAACTTTGGTCCTCTTGGCCTTTTAAAGCTTAGACTACAGATCCTGTATGTGAAATGGATAGCTGGGATTGCATTTCTGATTTGAGGTCAAGGTCACCTCAAGGTCACTATTCTCATGAATAGAACTTAAGTGCATTTGATTCTGCTGTGTTCAGCCTTCAAACAAAGGTTGCATATTTGGAAATTGAGATGAGGTCAATAGGTCAAAGTTCAAGGTCACCAGAACTTATACTTTCAGTTTTTTTACTCCAACTGTAGTGCTCAAGACCCTATATTACTTTTCATTCGATCAGTAGCCGAATATCAAGTTCTTCTGAAATAATTTGAATTGTGGTGTGTCTAATCTAACTGTAGAGTCCTTAACTCAATCACCCCTGAAGTTTTATAATGATTTATACCGACATTTGAATTGGAAGAGTTCAAATGTGTCATCTGGGGGAAATGAGTTAAATTGGTCCTAGCCTGCTCAGATACTAATGAAAAGTCTTGGAGGTCAGAAAGTTCAAAGGTCAAAATCACCATTGTTACAGATAGAATTTCCGTTGGAGTGTACAGTAGTTATGGTTTGACGAAGGGGAGACAATTTTCACTATTGGTTATAGCCATCACCCTTTGTTTTATATCTTTTGTAGTTTTACATTGATGTTTTGAGTGGGATGTTTTACAGAAATACCTGATACATATGTCATTTGTTTGTTTATATATATGTAATATATATGATAGATACAGTATATCAAATGTCAAAAACTCATTAAATGTTCCAATTATGTGCTGCTTTCATTATAAATTAATGAGTAGATTTATACAATAAAGTATGTAATTTTTCAAATGTTTATTGACTACAATTTATCAGTTAAATATTGAAAAAAGTTCAGTTATAAAGATATTTAATTCAATCAAAATTTTAGACGATTAGACATCAGGTTATTTGAGATGGTCTCCAAGAATTGGTTTCTTAGCAACTATGAAATAATAGTAATTAATTATCATATCATACTATATAACATTTACAAATGTATCTATCAAAATTCTGACATGTCACTTTTCCTTTGGTAGAGCTAAGGATGACATGGACTCAGAAGAGCTCATGTTCTTCTTGACCGGTGGTGTCGGCCTGGACAACACTCTGCCCAATCCGGCCCCCACTTGGCTCTTAGACAAGAGTTGGGATGAATTGTGTCGACTGTCAGATCTAAAACATTTCAAAAAATTAAGGTATGTATTGATCAAATGATCGGTATAGTAGAATATTGTTAAGTGAGGCCACCAAAAAAATCTGTTGTCCTTCCCTTCTCTAGATTTTTATGTACGTTTAAATGGATTTCTTCTTAAGCCTTTGTAAAAATATTTTGCAATGCCAAAAATTGCCTACCTTCTTATCAAAATATCAAATTAAGATGGTTTTTTTTTTATTTGTTAGAGATGAATAATTACATATTCTAGTTTGGAAAGTTTCATCAACCTTTTTTTTGAAGATTCGTTTTAAAACTTTAACTTGACTGGAATTGAGATGTTGAATCAAACTTTTGTCTCCCATTCAGACCGCACTTTATCAAGAATGTGGATGCTTGGAAGAAGTATTATAACTCGCGTGAACCACACAACGAAGTGTTACCAGAACCCTGGGACAAAGACTCCAACGATTTCCAGAAAATGATGATCCTCCGTGTCATTCGACCAGATAAGGTGTGAATAGAATTAGACATGCCGCTGAAATAGTCACTGTGTGATACCCGTCGGGATTTGAGTCAGTCTAAAAATATCCTTTGTATTATGAATACATTGTATATGTACTAAAATAACAGTATTATGTTCTCCCTAGTTTAGCATCACTTTTATTGAATGACATCTTTAAAAAGATTTTTTGTCTATTCCTCCTCATTCATCACTTCCTTTTAAATTTCCTGTTATGCTTTTCAAACTGCCTTTATAATGCCAGCATTATGCCTTTGTGGAAGTATAGCAAAATTTAAATCTGCACATGTATATGCCATTGAACCTTTGTCACACTTTTGACATGGATTCTTTTTGAGAAATTTTGACCAACTTTGTCCAAAATTGCATTCCTTTCACACTGAAAACCTGATTAGGCTAAAGCAAAAACTCTTCACATGATTTTGTCTTATTTCATTTTACTTTCCTTTCAACCAGAAAGCTTCAGAAGTCTTAAACACTAATTAATAAATTTTAATAAAAATATTTATAAATTTTCTACAGGTGAATCCGTCTATTACGAACTTTGTCCGTGAAAAGCTTGGTAAGAAGTTTGTAGAACCGCCTCCCTTTGATCTGGCCAAGAGTTACGCCGACTCTAACTGCTGTTCCCCGCTGATCTTCGTCTTGTCACCCGGAGCTGATCCAATCATGGCACTGCTCAAGTTTGCCGAGGACAAGGGCTTCGGTGGAAATAAATTCAACTCAATATCTCTTGGGCAGGGACAGGTAAGTTTAAAGCTGGTCATTGTGCAACGTTTAGTTGAGATTTCTGTTTTTACATAGGAGCAGGATACATATTTTTGTAATTTGAACGCATGATCAATGTAACAAGGTCAAAAATATGTGTACATAAAGGGAGATAATTCATATTTTCTCACAAAAGAATTCTTCTAGAAATCTAAAAAAAAATCTAAAAAGTTTAAATTTGATTTTTATTTTCTGTATGTTTCAAAAAAAAAATGTGAATCGCAAAACTCACAGAGAGAATTTAATTCATCCATCAAAAAGAAAAAAGAAAAAGGAAATGATCAGCTTCTTAATTAATGATATATCACATTCTTGGTTGTAATAATAGAAAACAATTTCTATAAGACACTAAATATTGATAAATCCAGGGCCCCATTGCCAGTAGGATGATTGAGAACGCCAAAAAGGATGGGTCATGGGTCGTACTACAAAACTGTCATTTAGCAGTATCCTGGATGTCTGCCCTGGAGAAAGTCTGCGAGGAATTCACACCAGAAAACATTAATCCTGACTTCAGGTTATGGTTGACAAGCTACCCCTCAGATAAGGTAAACAACAAAATCGTTACATTAGAATTTATATTTTCACTGAATAACAAGCTTAAACACTCCTTCCGAATTTCCTAGTATTCATTTGTTAGGAATGTTTTATTGAAAAGGCCTGATTCGTGACTTCCGTAGGCAGAGGTGAATATAGATTTTTGTGAATGTAATAAATATATATTCTAACAAAGAGCATATTGACAACAAATCTTGGGTTTCATTGCCGAGGTAGAAAGTCTGAGCAATTTGCCAGGCGACCCAGCTGTGTAAATTTATTACGGCCACTGACATCATACTAAGTAAAATTTCAGTTATTTAGATCTGAAAGCACAAAAATCAAAGACATTTGTATTTCATGATTTCTCTTAAAAAAATAGATTTCATTCATTGTTTTGTTGATTTAAATCATATATTAATTCAGAGCATATATATTAATTTTTAAATTGGAACATTCTAAATATACTGGTAGCTTAGTTAGAATGTTTGGATTCTTTAAACATATTCTTAATAAGATTGATAATAGAATATTGTTAATTGAATTTTTTCTGCATAATTTTGCAGAAAGATTTAGTTAAATATATCTTTTGATGACAATGAGGAAGTTTATGCCTGTATTTGTGTTTTGTTTTAGTTCCCGGTTACAGTGCTACAGAATGGTGTAAAGATGACCAATGAACCGCCGACTGGGCTTCGTCAGAATCTACTTCAGTCTTACCTTAATGATCCCATCAGTGATGGCGATTTCTTCGTCGGCTGTCCTGGCAAGGAACTGGTAGGCAGCATTGATACTACAACTTGTGTTTGACTTATCTCCCTTTCCTGATGCCTTGGCCTGTTTCACATTTTTAAATGTAACATTTTCGGGTATAAATCCTGGTGGACATGCGTTCATGCAGGCCTTGCAAGGCTTTATCAAGGCTCGCCTGAATCAGCATCAGATTACTGGGACCAACCTTATTTCATAAACGAAAAACTCTGGTCCAATCGGTTCAACTCTTTGGATCTCAATAAACGAATGTGGCCCTTAGGTCAAATAAGTTTTATTTATCTCCCTTTACTGACCAGTAGAATTCTACTTATAAGAAATCATTTCTATGGTAATTGGGGTTGTATTGCTTTACCTGATTGTCGGTAATCCATGGTAGTCACATTCCGAACCATAACTAAGTCCAATAAGCTCTATTACAGTAGAACATGAGTTAATGACCGCAAGTTCAGATTGAATTTTTTGCTAATTTTTAGTGTTCCATCATACGTTTTGCATATAACACTGTAAAACATGCATTGTCTTTGCTTGCAGCAATTTGAGAAGCTTCTTTTCGGATTGTGCTTCTTCCATGCCTTAGTCCAGGAGAGACGTAAGTTTGGACCCCTCGGCTGGAACATCCCATACGGATTCAACGAGTCGGACATGAGGATATCTGTCCGACAGCTACAGGTAAGGGTATATCCTGTCTATCTAACAGGAGTTATCAAGGTGAAATCTCCCGACAAACAAAATATCAATATCTGGTATTTGTACCATATCATATTTTTATCCAAAATAACATGGCTATGTCTAGCCAATTTACTAGATTTGGAAGCAAATATATAATATAAGCAAACTTCACTAAATTCTGTAGCTTGTGTACAGGAGTACTAGAAATCATAAATCTGGTCTAGTATAGTAAACAACGGGGAAAGGAGTTCCCAATGTCTTGTCCATATGCTAAACAACAGGGAAGGGAGTACCCAGTATCTTATCCAGTATGCTAAACAACAGGGAAGGGAGTACCCAATATATTATCCTGTATGATAAATGACAGGGAAGGGAGTACCCAGTATCTTATCCTGTATGATAAATGACAGGGACGGTAGTACCTAATATCTTATCCAGTATGCTAAACAACAGGAAAGGGAGCACCCAATATATTGTCCAGTATGCTTAACAACAGGGAAGGGAGTTCCCAATATCTTATTCAGTATGCTAAACAACAGGGATAGGAGTACCCAGTATCTTGTCCAGTATGCTAAACAACAGTATATTAACTCACTCACCCCTGAAATTGCATAATGAACTATTCCAACATTTGAACTGGAAGAGTTCAAATGTGTCTTCAGGGGTGAACGAGTTAAGAGTTACTGTCACATAAAACAGATGAGACGCACTGTATTTTAAATTCTTCCACAGATGTTTATTAATGAGTATGAAGATATTCCATACGATGCACTGAAGTATATGACGGGTGAATGTAACTACGGTGGACGTGTCACGGACGACTGGGACAGACGCTGTCTCCTCACCACAATGGCCGACTTTTACAATTCTAACATCATCGATGAACAGCGCTACAAGTTCTCCGTCAGCGGAAACTACTATTCCCCGCCCAAAGGCTCGTACAACGACTACGTACAGTTTATCAAGGTAACACACACACACTTTAATTGAGTTCTTGCTTATTGAAATTTTCTACCATGACAAAAAATATTGTAATTTTAAGAATTAAAAAATGATTTTGGAAAAGCTATTTCTCTAGATTTTATTAAAACACATATCAGTGTTACCTTAAAAACAGTTCTGTTTTCTCGAATGAAATTTCACATAGAAAAACAATATGATTGAATTGTTTTTTTAATGATCTAAGTTATGTTACTTCATCTTTAAGATGTGCCGTTCAGTTTAAGTTATTGTAAACATTAACTTTAACAAATCTGTTAAAAATGTTTATATGAGGACTCTATATTATACAATTGTACAAGATTTTTTTCTCCTTTTACTAGAACTTGCCTCAGCAACAGACTCCCGAGGTATTTGGCATGCACGAAAATGTGGACATCTCCAAAGAACTTCAGGACACCACCCTCTTGTTTGACTCGGTCCTTCTCACTAAGGGTCGTGGCGCTGGAGGAGGTGGCGGCGACACTGATGCTAGTCTCTCCAACATGGCTGGTGGCATCATTGCCAAGGTACCAAACTACAATCCTTGGTTACTGAGCTGTAGATTATGCCCCACTAAGATGGAAATAGGAGTTGTTTGAATTAAAGACAGACTTACTAGTTCTTTGGGGTTTTGTTGCTTTTAATACTTTTATTAGGTATTAGGATGCAATTGTAGTACAAGATATATAAAGTTACTGCTCTTTTAAAAGGAATAAAACGATTTGTAAGTCTTCAACTTACAAGTTTTTGCTCTTTTTAGTGGATAACATTAATTGCATTTTAAACATTATTGCCCTTTGTTTTAAGTATTATTGCCCTTTTTTACACATTATTTCCCTTTGTTTAAGCATTATTTCGCTTTGTTTTAGGCATACTTTCCCCTTGTTTTAAGGAACATTGCCCCTTGTTTTAAATATTACTGCCCCTTGTTTTAAGCATAATTGCCCCTTGTTTAAGGATAATAGCCCCTTGTTTTAAACATTATTTCCCCTTGTTTCAAGCATTATTGCCCCTTGTTTTCAGCGTTATTGTCCCTTGTTTTAAGGATAATAGCCCCTTGTTTTAAATATTATTTCCCCTTGTTTCAAGCATTATTGCCCCTTGTTTTAAGCGTTATTGCCCCTTGTTTAAGGATAATAGCCCCTTGTTTTAAACATTATTGCCCCTTGTTAAGAGAATGAACCTGAACATTTTTGTTCCCCTCAGCTCCCCAAGATATATGACATAGAGGAGGCTACAAAGAAGTACCCTGTTGTGTACAATGAGAGCATGAACACAGTGTTGGTCCAGGAGATGGAGAGATTCAACAGGTACGTCACACTTTCTGTCAAATTTTACTTTGTAGCCTTAAATTTGCAAAGAAAATGTTTCTCTTCAAAAATCCTTCAGTAAATGTCATATCTAATGTTATATAAATTTCCTTATACATGTACATATAAAGTAACAATTGGAGAAATAGAATGTATATTTAAAAATGATAATATTGGGTAATTTTCAGCATCATGATGAATTAGACAGAATGTCAGAATACTCAGGGGTCAGATTAGACAAGATGTCAGAATACTCAGAGGTCAGATTCGACAGGTCTCACTCTGTACATGGTTCAGGCTTTTGGATTGTTTGTCATTACTGGTGAGAATGTTGTGATCAATGTTTGTTTGTTTGTTTATCTTCCAGATTACTCTCAATCATCAGCTCAAGTCTTATCAATCTACAAAAAGCCATTAAGGGTCTCGTGGTGATGTCCTCTGAACTGGAGGACCTCGCAGCCAGTCTCCTTATTGGTAAACTGCCTGCCATGTGGTCCAAACGTTCTTATCCATCGCTCAAACCGCTCGGCAGCTACGTCATAGATTTCCTGGAGAGACTCAAGTTCTTGCAGGTAAATATACCTGTGTTAGACATGAAGTTGTGTTCAGTATTTTTTTGTAAAAGGTGTGAAATTATTACTTGAAATACTGCATTCCAGGATATTTTTGCGGGGATGACATTTTTCGTGATTTTGCGGGTCAATATCTTGATCACGAAAAATATACTGCGCAGAATAATGTGACATGGGTAACAACGAGCCGCAATAAGAAACTACATAACCATAATGTCATCATGAAATAGCGGGCATGTGGTTGTGTCGATTAATATACATAAAGAGTAATGATGTTTGAAAATTGATTATATCACATATCTTATAGTTTTTGGGTCGCCTGCAACGCGAGGCCGCATATAGGTATTACTTTGGCGGCGGTGGCGGTTGCATTTTCCGAAACAAAGGTTCAGTGCAATAACTTGAGTTCCTTTGGTTGATTAAAATCATACTTGGTACACATATTGCATACCAATATAGCTCGAACGAGTTCTCATTTCAGAAGTTTACGTGCATTTTTGGTGGAGTTATGCCCCTTTTATTGCCAAATAAACCAATGAAGTAACAATCAATACCTGCTCACAAGAGAATATAACTCTGCAATACGCAAAGACGGAATATGGAGTAGTCTGACTTTGATATATTTTCTTCAAATTGAGTTTAAGAGCTATTTTTGGTGTTGTAATAAGTAAAGCAGTTGATTCAAGCTTACATTAGTTATAAGGATCAAGGTGCCTATAAGTAAATTGTTTTTGAACATGTGATGCAAAAATATTTTAAATTTGCAAAAAATCTTTTAATTTTACTGTGGTTGATTTTTTCTTGCTATTCACCTTACAAAAAATATATTTTATACCTATGATGACCAAATGATGATACCCCATGGAAATAATTAAATTATAAAGTATAAAACTCAAGCTGTACCTCTTGACCTTGTGTTGTAGAAATGGTACGACGAAGGCAAGCCACCGTCCTTCTGGGTGTCCGGATTCTTCTTCACCCAGGCTTTCTTGACCGGCGCCATGCAGAATTTCGCCAGGAAGTACACCCAACCCATTGATATCCTGGCTTATGACTTTGAGGTACTTTATTTATGATTTGAAAATTTACCACAGGAACTTTTATTGAGATTATTACTAAACTTGCTTTATGTATAATATCATGTGTTGAGGTAGGTACTAGTAGATAGTCATAAAGAAAAAACCTGTGTCAACTACAGTCAAACTTCGATGTTTCTAACTTTGGGGGACCATCTGGAAAAATTCGAAAAATCAAGAATTCAATTCACGAATCTCGAACTTAGTGATTCGGTATACACTGCATAAGATCAAGCATGAAGGTTAAGTCAGGCAACGCAAGGCAAGAACTACGCAAGGCAAGAAATAAAATTTGAAAGCAATACGTTTTGGATTTAAAGTAAATAGAAAAAATATTTTTACATATACATGTATTTATAAACTATACATATGTAGTTTGCATGTTTAGATGTTAAAATGACCCAGGGACATTTCTATGTTCTCGTATTAGTTCCTGCTTTGCTTCCATTTGTCAGTGTTTTCGTAACGATCAGACCTAGAATATAATTCTAAACAACAAGAATTTCGACTCATAAAAGTTTGAATTATGATTTAAATATCAGTAGTATTATATAAGGGGAAAACTTGTACTAAGCCGAAAGTTCACATCCTGAGAAATTTGCCTCTTCGGAGTTTGATGGAAGTTTGACTGTCTGTACTTATGGATTTTCTCAAGGACAAACATGGCTGCCCATGATTGTCTGAAGTTGTTACACTGTATTACCAAGTAATTGTTGAGATTTACACCAGTATGTTTGCCCTTCCCTAGGTCATGTCCGCGGATTACACTCTGATAGATATCTGTAATGTTGAGATTTACACCATTATGTTTGCCCTTCCCTAGGTTATGTCCGTGGGTTACACTCTGATAGATCTATGTAATGTTGAGCTTTACACCAGTATGTTTGCCATTCCCTAGGTCATGTCTGTGGCTTACACTCTGATAGATATCTGTAATGTTGAGATTTACACCCATATGTTTGCCCTTCCCTAGGTTATGTCCGTGGGTTACACTCTGATAAATATATGTAATGTTGATATTTACACCAGTATGTTTGCCATTCCCTAGGTCATGTCCGTGGATACACTCTGATAGATATATGTAATATTGAGATTTACACCAGTATGTCTGCCCTTCCCTAGGTCATGTCCGTGGATACACTCTGATAGATATATGTCATGTTGAGATTTACACCAGTATGTTTGCACTTCCCTAGGTCATGTCCGTGAGTTACACTCTGATAGATATATGTAATATTGAGATTTACACCAGTATGTTTGCGCTTCCCTAGGTCATGTCCGTGGGTTACACTCTGATAGATCTATGTAATGTTGAGCTTTACACCAGTATGTTTGCCATTCCCTAGGTCATGTCCGTGGGTTACACTCTGCTAGATATATGTAATGTTGAGAATTACACCAGTATGTTTGCCCTTCTCTAGGTCATGTCTGTGGATTACACTATGATAGATATATGTAATGTTGTGATTTACACCAGTATGTTTGCACTTCCCTAGGTCATGTCTGTGGATTACACTATGATAGATATATGTAATGTTGTGATTTACACCAGTATGTTTGCACTTCCCTAGGTCATGTCCGTGGGTTACATTCTGATAGATATATGTAATGTTGAGCTTTACACCAGTATGTTTGCCATTCCCTAGGTCATGTCCGTGGATTACTCTCTGATAGATATATGTAATGTTGTGATTTACACCAGTATGTTTGCACTTCCCTAGGTCATGTCCGTGGGTGACACTCTGATAGACATATGTAATGTTGAGATTTACGCCAGTATGTTTGCCCTTCCCTAGGGCATGTCTGTGGATTACACTCTTATAGATATATGTAATGTTGAGCTTTACACCAGTATGTTTGCCATTCCCTAGGTCATGTCCGTGGGTGACACTCTGATAGACATATGTAATGTTGAGATTTACCCCAGTATGTTTGCCCTTCCCTCGGTCATGTCCGTGGATTACACTCTGATAGATCTATGTAATGTTGAGATTTACACCATTATGTTTGCCCTTCCCTAGGTTATGTCCGTGGGTTACACTCTGATAGATATCTGTAATGTTGAGATTTCCACCAGTCTGTTTGCCCTTCCCTAGGTCATGTCTGTGGATTACACTTTTATAGATATATGTAATGTTGAGATTTACACCAGTATGTTTGCCCTTCCCTAGGTCATGTCCGTGGATTACACTCTGATAGATATATGTAATGTTGAGATTTACACCAGTATGTTTGCCCTTCCCTAGGTCATGTCCGTGGATTACACTCTGATAGACGATCCCCCAGAGGATGGTGTCTACATTTATGGGCTCTTTTGTGATGGGGCACGATGGGACAAAAACAAGTAAGTTGACCTGGTACTACATCCACTTCATATAGATAACATTTGATTTTCAACCCCCAACGACCTAGCCCATCCCCAACACCACCCCCATCTCAATTTGTAAGTGAAAATGATTTATTACCCTATCTCCTCTATTTATAGATAAAAGGCAGTTACCTTCCCCCCCCCCCCCCCCCCCCC
>NW_018480034.1:229113-234159 GCF_002113885.1 Mizuhopecten yessoensis | reverse complement strand
AATAAAAGTCAGTTATCCCCCCTACATCCCTCATTTATTAATAAAAATCAGTTATCCTCCCTACATCACCCATTTATTATTAGAAATCAGTCATCCCCCCTACATCCCTCATTTATTAATAAAAGTCAGTTATCCCCCCTACATCCCTCATTTATTAATAAAAATCAGTTGTCCTCCCTACATCACCCATTTATTAATAGAAATCAGTCATCCCCCTACATCCCTCATTTATTAATAAAAGTCAGTTATCCCCCCTACATTCTCCATTTATAAATAAAAGTCAGTTATCCCCCCTACATCCTCCATTTATAAATAAAAATCAGTTATCCTCCCTACATCCCCCATTTATTAATAAAAGTCAGTTATCTCTCCCCCTACATAATTTATTCTCTATTGATGAATGGATGTATTTCATCTTCTATAGATCCTGAATTACGGAAGAAATCGTTTTTGTTTTTTTATTTACCCTATATGTCATTGTCTTTTGTAGGAGTGTTATTGTGGAACAGTTGCCGAAGATTCTAAACGAGGCTTTACCGACCATGTGGCTGAGGCCGAAGAAAAAGGATGATATTTTAGAGGGTGACCGTTACAAGTGTCCAGTCTATAAGACAAGTGCCCGTCGTGGCGTCCTTTCGACCACTGGTCACTCCACAAACTTTGTCCTCTCGGTACTGTTGAACACGGACAACACGAAGGAACACTGGGTCAAGCGTGGTCTGGCCCTTATGTGTCAACTAGACTCTTAGAGCATTTTGCTGATCATTATTATTTTGTTTATATGCAGTTTCGTCCACTCAGTGGCAGGTCACCAGAAAGTACTCTGTATAGATGTAAATGATCTAACACTCCTGTGTCAACTGGACATGGTTTAGTGGACACCGGTCAAGGATTGACTGGTCAAACTTTTTTTGGATTTATATGACATTGACTATTCAGTCGGAGAGAACCGAAAGAAATAAAATACTTTTATTCAAAGTATGGATGTTAAATCTGCTTAGATACCATCCCTACGATAACAGTCGATGGTGTGAGATTGATAAATGGTGATACATGGTGTTGAGACATTTACCATTGGATGGTGTTATATGAAATCAATTTAACTTTGTTTGGTGTGACATCATAATATACGAGTGGTAATACCGAACCTGAAATAAACATTCGTAAAACATCCTCGAATCACAGTGATAATAAGTGCTGTGTTTTTTTTAAATCGTAAGCTTTACAATATCGACCTGTAAAAGGTTCTTAATATTTTTCGTTAAAAGCATGCATGTCATATATTCTTCCTCTGTGTTTTTATTGATCACATTCCACATCTTTTTGTTATCGGAGAAAAAAATCAATTAATTTTATTATCAATGGCCACTTCACTATGCGTGAAACACTTTTATCTGTTCCACAAACATGTGTGTTGACATAGTCCGAAGAGTTATTACCGTAGAAATCAATGAGTCACAATTATTTGTGTATTTACACAACAAATGCGCATGCAACAGCTCACGGTATTGTGAGTGTGATCTGTTGTCACTTTTAGTCCCATTTGTACAAAATAATCATTAGTACATTCTTCTTGGATGGCACTCTCTGTCAGTCAAGGGTAGATAACTCAATTTGACAGACAAGGTCAAGGGGAGATAACTGTATTTGCTGCTGTGTTAATGTGTAAGCTGCACAAACTAACTTTAGATAGCATTGCAATGATTTGTTATGAGATGTGTTTACTCTAATAATGACTAAGTAACAGTTAAGAAACAAGTAAAATAGGAATATTCTTGAAAATATTTTTTAAATACAATCTTTTACATATGTGAATATAACCAAAAGATTTTGCATTAAAAAGCAGATTTTCTTGGGAAAAATATATTTAAAACTGCATTGTTGCAGCCCTGTGTGTCGTTGCTACCTATGAAGATATATTATTCAACAATATACTTTTTCTTCAGATTTTTGTTCTGTATTTATTGCCAGTAATGCTTATCCATAAACTGAGGCCCATACATTTATGTATCAAAAGTTAAAAAAAAATAACATGTTCCGTCCAGTAAGATGAAAAAAAACCGGTCATTGATAGAATATAATGTCAATCTTGATATTTTCCTCAGTAAGAGATATTCTAAGTGCAGGTAGTAGTTTAGATTCTTAATTTAAATTAAATAGAAATCCATTTTACGAGAATACTTTAATTTTACATGCAATAATATACTATAGGTCCAATCCTTGTATATTGTTACAATCATTTTCCGAACTCTCCTCATACTGTAGTTATAAATATTTAAATCATGTCGTGATATATAAATGTACAGTATAGAACTGTTCAATACATTCCCGTACGAATTCCGTCCCCTTGGTTGTATTACTTTATTTACTGGGAGTCTGTTACGTGTATAAAAATACTGTTGTGTATTATATTTTTGTTCACTTTTATGCATTTGTTGCAAATACAATAAGCTGTGATATATTTATACTGAATAAAGAATTCAACATTGAAAGTCTGTTGTTGTTGTTGTTGGTGTTGGTGTTGGTAGTGGTGTTGGTGTTGGAGGTGACATATATTGTTGTTATGTTGTTGTTGTTTTCATCATTTTCATAGAAACTTGTGATAAAAAAAATCTAATCTTCATAGCCAAAAATAATAATCTGTTCAAATCTCATATACATAATCTTCTCAGTCAATGTCCCAAGATTTTATGTGGTGCATTATTTTGGCACCATCATTATTTGAAGGATCTTCTGTGTGTACTATAAGTAGATGGTGGTGTTGTGGACCACACACAGACCTGCTACTTTTAATGTCTAGGTTATAGCTAGAGGTCAAATGTCAATCCTTTAAATTTCTAGGTCAGAGGTCAAATGTCATGTCACTACGATCCTGTTTGGGCTGTTACTACTTTATCAGTAATAATTATTGACGAAACTGACGAAGATATTTGAACTATGCAAAGGCTGTGTCACACATATGGTATCCTTGAGGTCAAGGTCATTGTAAGAGGTCAAGTTAATACAATGCTTGTCCAATCCGTAACTACAGAACTGCAGAATATTGTTTGATAAAACAGAAATGTACTCTTAAGGTCAATGCCACAGCAATGGGTCAAAGGTCAATTCATTGCCGCCCGGACTCTTTTCTACTATATACATTCATTGAACAGTTTTCTTGTTACATTTATGTCATTTCCAAATGTTTCCCATATAAAGACCACTACAAACTCCCAGAAAGAAACTATAGTCGCTCGTAACTTCCAACCCCCTGATAAGTCATATTCAAATACCGTTATTTAAAATCAGAACTCATATATGTAACTTGTACATTAGTTATTAAAATGTGTCATATCCAGGTTAACGTAGTCAATAGAAAGGCATTAAGGCTGAAGTATTCGTAAAAAAGTTCGTCGGTAAATGCTACGCAATGACATATCTAAATTTCATTTATATACCCTAGTCATGCGGAGCTTACTTTCCCTTTTATAAGCCGTGGAGAGGCATGGCTGTCCCACAATAAGATGATTGTGGCTATGGCAGTGCACAATTATTTTTAGCGGTATCAAATGTTAAACCAACGGCACCGTAATGAATACCTATTTAACGTTGTTTTTAAAAGGCTAGACATGAAAAATCATTATCACACTTTTCAGTTTCAATGTTTATAACATGTCTAGCGCATTCTTAACATCATAGAATGTTATGAAATGGTACCTTCTCAAGTTAATTTGTCAATTTAGGTAACTTACCCTTTATTTTTTTACTCGTAATCTGCTAAAATATATTACAATGGAATTTGTCTATGGTTTTAGTTGTTTCGCATGGCGAGATCTATCTTGATTTCAGGCTGGTATGCATCTCCAAATCTAGTAAAAGAGAATTTAAGCTCCGCATTACCTAGGCATATAAATTAACTTGAGATAATATGCTGTTTCATAGCGTTTAGTTGTCTTTGCGTCGCTAAAGAGATTGACATGTTTTAAGACCGGCGAGCTATTTTAATCCATACACACAGCTAAGTAATGCCTTATTATTGACGACTTTAATCTCGCTATGGAACGTTTAAATAACTATTGTACAAGTTCAATATATTCAAATTACTTACATGAATTTCGATTTCTAATTGTGTTCTTTGAAAAAAACACTTATCAGGGGGGTGAAATTATGGTGAGTATAGCCCCTTTTAGAGTGCTTGCTGAACCAGCGAAACAGTGGTCAAGCTCCCTGCCTTAAAACCCACAGGTCCAGGATTCAAACACGTGCAGCAGGATCGAACTAGTGTTCTTGTGTGGAGAGTAATAATTAATTAGAACAGGTAATTTTAGTTTGCCATTTGAAACTGGAAGGTGATTAGATATATCGCGGAAAAATAAAATGTGTACATTTTATAATTGAGGTTGAAGCTGAATTTCACTACATCTGTAATTGTGACAATCCCAACACTATAGAAATGTTCTTGTCTTAAAATTAAATTGCATGGTCTATGGAACACTTAAAAGTTCAGGGAACGAAGCTCAAGGTTCGATCAAAACAAAAATATTATGTTATTTTATCATGCCATGATGTAATATGTAAAAAAATAATCTCTGTACTTGCTAAGTATTTCAGGATAAAAAAAATGAATTTGATAACAATCCCCATGGTTGAAATCTACGGAGCCCCCGAAGGGACATGGTAAAACATTTACTAAACCGTGCGCACGGATTAACAAACCGTGCACACGGATTATTAAACCGTGCGCACGGATTAATAAACCGTGCACACGGATTAACAAACCGTGCACACGGATTACCAAACCGTGCACACGGATTGACAAACCGTGCGCACGGATTACCAAACCGTGCGCACGGATTAATAAACCGTGCACACGGATTACCAAACCGTGCACACGGATTGACAAACCGTGCGCACGGATTAACAAACCGTGCACACGGATTAACAAACCGTGCGCACGGATTAACAAACCGTGCGCACGGATTAATAAACCGTGCACACGGATTAACAAACCGTGCACACGGATTACCAAACCGTGCACACGGATTGACAAACCGTGCGCACGGATTA
>NW_018480034.1:225709-227248 GCF_002113885.1 Mizuhopecten yessoensis | reverse complement strand
AGCCCCGTATGCCCGAAACGTAGTGCGCCGTTAGCCCGAGTTTCCTCTGGCCCTGACACCAGACTTAGACATTTTGACAGATGGATGTCTGGTGTACCAGAAACTCGGGCTACTTTGGAGCACGTTTATGCCCACGGTGTAAAAAGAAGGCATCCCAAGCAATAGCAAGCATTGTATCCTGAGACTCGAATGAAGCTCTCCTGCCGGGCCCGGCTTAAATATACTCCTTTCCAGACCGCGCAGGCCGTGTCAGACGTAGTAGAACGCAACACGCCGTAGCGCGACTGGCCCGTAAACCGTTACACACCGGGACGCGCCGTGATTGAACGCGACGAAACGGCTACCATACACCCAGCTTGCCTTGAGAACCGTGACAAAGCGTGACAAAGCGGGGCAAAACGCGCAGCAACCGTGAAGCAACCGTGACAAAACGCGCACTAAACGCGACAGAACGTGACAAAACTTGAAAGGACCGTGAGATACCGAGGAATACACATGCTTCCCGTCCCACTACGGACCGCCTCGAAGTTATATTATATATATATAAACTTTATTTATTTTACAACAATTATGAAACAATTTATTACAACTAATATTAATCACTCTTGTTGGCCCGGATGTTAGCGCGCGGGGGAGGGGTCTTAGTGTGGGAGGAAACCGGAGTACCCGGAGAAAACCAACGTGGTCGAGCATGTCACCTGCACGAGCATGTCATCTGCACCTGCCTCCAAGTTCTGTTACGGCCTATTACGTACTGTCACGTTTTGTTGCGTCCACCCCGTTTTAAATCGGCCTACTATAGGTTTATCATCTTTGAAAGTTTAAAAATCTGGCCCAGCATTCACGGCAATCACGGTCTGTCACGTTTGCCCATCCCGTCCCCAAGCGTTGTCTCGCGTCCATCCCGTTTTGTCCCATCCTCGATATCCAAGGGTTACGCTCACTTGTGCAGAGAGCGAAAGTGAACGTAACCCCTGGATATTGAGAATGGTTTTATCCACGGTGGCCTAAAACATGATTGCCGTGACCGCCGGGAACATAATGTAAACATAGCAGTAAGAAAACGTGTTATCCCACATGTTCTGCGTGGTACATTCTATGTCTTTAATATGCAGGGAAAGAAGAAAAAACATGTGTTTGTCCAATCTGAACGGGCGTATTTCTGTTGAATTTCAATGTATACTTTGGACTACGTCGTTTTGGTGCGGTATGCTATGGACTCTTTTTCGTTCAATTTAAATATGAAAAAAAAAAATGAATTTCTGCCTCCTTGTCCACACCTGCAATTAGGAACGCAGTTGGCAATGAACATAATCTATGAAGGGCGTCAGCGATCCATAAACATAATACCGTATACGCCATCTAAATGAAGTTCATTTCGTATATTAACCTCCGACGAATGGTTAAAATGCTTTACAAAGGGAAAAAAGGTCGGAGCGGGTAACAGTGATTAATATGGTAGCTTCTTTGCGAGGTTAATATAGTCCAATGAGTCTATTTCGATATATGAGTATAACTGGAAATTATACAGTAAACATC
>NW_018480034.1:155415-220857 GCF_002113885.1 Mizuhopecten yessoensis | reverse complement strand
ATATGTCGAGGTCCGAAATATGGACCGGTAAAAAAAGCTAGGTGTCTGTGAGATTTCTGAAATATTGCCTGAACCTTTCCGGGGGTATAATGACTAGGGTGAGTGGCATTGATCGGGGGCAGACTTGCACCAATACTACGTAAAGGGGTTGAATAGGATCGTGCTGGTTTCCCTCCCTTATAATATCGGTGTATCGCAATCTGCATTCACCATATAGTCAAAGGTGACCAGTGTTAAAAAATATCTCAAAAACTTGACAGAGACCACTTGTAGCGTGGAAGTTTAGGTGATAACCCCGTTACAATATTTAGTGTCACCCATTTATCAAAACTTTGACGAGATTTGTGTTACCAATGTCAATATGGGCGGGGCAGTTTACCCTAACCGACCCAATTTCTCCAAATGTTACGGATAATTTATGGACAAAAGGAGTGAGTAAATTGCTGTCTGTTTTCATAGTGTCACTGCGTTTTGTGATAAGTTGACATAAGATGTAAACAACACGGAGGGAAACGATACAATAATGCACAGTTTGTGAAATATACTAACACACTTACTATATAGAGTATCAGCCAATGAGGAGGGGCGATAAATTATACACATGTAAACGAATTTAAATAAGAAAAGGCAAACCAAAGTGCTCCCGTTTATAAATTTACCAACTGTATGCAATAAATAGCACTAAATGTTTGGACATTTTGGTGCTAATCAATAACAAATAATGGATCAATAACTTCTTTAAGTAGATCTTCATATCTGCCTTGTTAGTTATGTCAAGTTCGCGATACTTACGTAATGTAGGCTTCCCGTTGATCGGTAAGAATTGGCTATCATATATCGGGGAAGAACTAATGAGAACAGAAAGATAACTCCTGGCGTTTTGGTAATCCGTGCGCACGGTTTAGTAATCCGTGCGCACGGTTTGTTAATCCGTGCGCACGGTTTGGTAATCCGAGCGCACGGTTTGGTAATCCGAGCGCACGGTTTGGTAATCCGTGCGCACGGTTTGGTAATCCGTGCGCACGGTTTGGTAATTCGTGTGCACGGTTTGTTAATCCGTGTGCACGGTTTGGTAATCCGTGCGCACGGTTTGTTAATCCGTGCGCACGGTTTAGTAATCCGTGCGCACGGTTTGTCAATCCGTGCGCACGGTTTGGTAATCCGTGCGCACGGTTTAATAATCCGTGTGCACGGTTTATTAATCCGTGCGCACGGTTTGGTAATCCGTGCGCACGGTTTAGTAATCCGTGCGCACGGTTTGTCAATCCGTGTGCACGGTTTGGTAATCCATGCGCACGGTTTAATAATCCGTGTGCACGGTTTGTTAATCCGTGTGCACGGTTTAATAATCCGTGTGCACGGTTTGTTAATCCGTGTGCACGGTTTGGTAATCCGTGCGCACGGTTTAGTAAACGTTTTACCATGTCCCTTCGGGGGCTCCGTACCGTACAGATTACATTGCTGTTTTAAAAAAAAAAACATATACCAAGGAAACGATTATCAGTTGGTATGCAGTTTGATGATTTTAATTACCCGGTGAACTGCTGGGATTTCTTCGAAACCGTGTCAATTTCCCCGAGTATAGCAGACGATAGCTGTGTCAGCTTCATTAAGTTCCTCACTGATTTCTGTGTCAGTTTCCAAGAGTTACTAACCGATCTCCGAATCAATTTCCTAGATTTACATGCTGATATTTGTGTCAGTTTCTAAAATTACGGATCGATATTATTGTCAAGTTTCTTGTCTGATTGCAGATCGACTTCGCTTTCTGTGTCAGTTTTCTAAAGTTACATACAGATTTTTGAAACTAGAGATTGGTTTTCGTGAACAAAAAAAACTTCTTAGCTAATATTCTTTCTCTTCCCTTGCAAAATAAAAATACGCTTATAGAGTCAAATATCCGTGCACCTTCAATTTTCTTAAATACAAGGACCAGACTAAATGTTACTTAAAAAATGCATTTAGTTGACCTTTGATCTTGAGGTCAGTGTTACAGTGGCAATGAGATGCACTGCACATCATCTGTGGGTGATTAAGGTATACTGCAAGTTTCATCAAGATATCTTTAACGGTTAAAAATGTACGGCATGGACTAGAAATTATTAGAAGAACCATACCAAAACAATATGTAGCCCTTCCTTAGAAGGGGGGGGGGGGGGGGGGGGGGGCACAATTACGAAGAAAAGTTAAGACACAGACGCTGAAACTGTCGATTTCTTGAAAATCTTTTTCCTACTTTTGTTACTTTAATAATGTATTCACCTTATTGAATTTAAGATAGCGTACGTATTTATACTGTGTTTATACTGTGTTTTGTAAAGATTCCTTACAAGTTCAACTACCACCGTCTTATATAGTATACATTTTAAGCAGACGTGAGAATATAACAACAGGAATCCTCCTACAAGGATCAGTCCTTGCACCATCGTTATTGTTTTGAAAATATATATGTTTGCACTGAGAGATAGGAAGCCAAATAATGCACTATCGGTAACCTATTTAACTGATTAGGTCATATAGGAAAATTACAGTGTGGTACGGAACTTCTATTATAATGCCCTTGCTGTAGGGAAATCGCTTTGTTTTGTCCGAGGTTAACTGGTGATCAATTGAGGAGAAACAAAGAATCGTGTTTGCCTACAGTAGGAGAAATAAATATTTTATTATGAAAAAGAATATAAACATAAAAACGTCAATAATTTAAATAGTACAGATGATTAGGTTGGCGCGTCATTGTTGTCGTCTGCTTCCGTCTCTCGGAACTAGGTTGTGATGGCGAATCTGTGATGACTCTTGTTATTTTTTCTAGAGAGAGGCTTCGAATAAGGGAAATATGATCGGGGAAACTTGAGCGCTTGATGGCGACACGATGTTCTATTATCTAGTCATGTCACTCGTGTGACCATGCAGTATCATCCGATCAGACACGCTGTTATAAAGATGAGGTATAATGATATTATTACGTTGGTTGTACAGGGTTTAACGTCCTATCAACAACTAAGGTCAATTAAGGATGTGATGGGTTTTAACGTCCTATCAACAACTAAGGTCAATTAAGGATGTGATGTCCTTACGTAACTTCGTCCTGATGTGGGCTTGTGAATGGCAATATAATATCTAGACTCTGTTTTTAATGTTAAGTACTACAAAAAAGAACACAAACATGCCAGTTCCCTCTGGTCGGGAAGATCTAAAATTGGACAAAACATCTTACGTCTAAGTAACGTCCTCTCCAGAATACAAAATTATAACAGCAACAATAGCCTAAATAATAACATAAATAAAGTAATGTATTGTGAAACATTGTCTAAAAACCGTTAATGAATAAATGGAACAGGGGGAGACAAATACGGTTCACTTTATAGGTGGAGGAAAGCCGGAGTACCCGGAGAAAAACCAACGACCTGCGTCCAGTACCTGGCGACTGCCCATGTAGGCTTCGAACCCACGACCCAATGGTGGAGGGCTTGTGGTAGCAGCATGTCAGACGCCTTAACCACTTGGCCACCGGGGCCCACTTACCTTCATCTTTGTATCGGACATCAAAAATCAAAAGGTTAAAAGAGGTAATTATAAACTTTTGGTGCTATTGATTTTCGTGAATTAGCTACATATCCCAGCTAACATGCATATATGAAACAGTGCCCGAGATATAATCCGGAAACCTGAGTGATAGTATTTAAGATCACTGTCAATTAAAAGTCAAACTTCAAAAGAGGACGGGGTGTTCAAGTTTTGGTAGGCGACACAGAGTCTTCCCATGATGTACCAACCTACCAAGTCTGGAGATTATATATTAAACAGTTTCTCAAATATATTATGGAAACCTTTATTTCGGTTATTTAAGGTCAAAGTCAAAGATCAAATAAAGCTCGCAGTATTCCCATTTCGGTGCGCCCCCCGCGCCCCCAGGGAATCGATAATTTGTTACAGCTATATTTGGACCTAAACTAAGGTGTTCATAGTAATTTTACATGTTAACATGAGGTGGCATATTTACCAAAAGTCGATCTAACCCCCCAAACCATGTAAAATTACTCTGAAACCCTTAGTTTAGGTCCAAATATAGCTGTAACAAATTATCAGGTCCCTGGCCCGCGCCACAATATCCATACAAGAATAATAAAATCTTTCATCCCCTTGGGGGTGAGATAGGGGGATCTCAACCCGAGGGGGGAAGAATCTTTTCCCGTGGATTACCATGATTACATAGTCTGAGATTTTCTTCATTTCAAATAGCACTCGATTGGCCGAGTTAAACTACTAATAAGTGATTTTTTCGTAGCCAAAATCGTCACGGTTTCCTAAATTGTATTTAGTAACATTTGAAACTGTCATATGGTTGTAAGAGTGGTTTCGTGAACACCCTTCAAAGCTTTCAATTCGGTTTTTTTCTCTCTGTCTCTCTCTGCTTTCTTTTTCGTTCTTTTATCCGAATAAAAATAACTTGATGTTCATCGAAAATTGGTATGTAAAAACCACCGTCAAAGAAATATTATGAAATTTTGAGATGTAATACATATTGTATGTAACGTTCTTTTTTATTTAGATTTTGCTTTCAATCTTTTCGTCAAGCTTTCTTTCTTGTTCAATTTTTCGAAAGAATGGGAAAGGGCAGTATCATTGTTGCAAGTCTTGTAACTGAGAATAGTGGAAATATATCTAAACTAAAAACAGTGATGGACCGAGTACAGAACCGTGCGGTAAACCGATATCGTAATTATCGATAACCTTCGATCACAGATCCGTGACGTGATTATTGGTAAACTCTCGTTAGAGATCTAACAATAATTTCCCGTATAATTTGGTAACAAAGATCCTAAGCGTAAGTTTGGGTAAATATCCCAGCACCACCTTACCATTAGCAGGCCGATATATCACAGTGGCGGAGACAGTGGAGATGCACGAGCCATTGTTACCCAAATTTTTTGAGTGGCGCCGGCAAAAGTAGGTTTGTGCCCTTACACACTCTGTGTCAATTAAAACAAATAAATATCAGATTGCATTTTCCTTCATTCGTAAACGCTTTAAACTATCGATTGTGGCACATTTCTAAATAGGGTGCCTATTTTTAAATATTTTGCATTATCAAAAGCGATAAATAAAAAAATCTTACTCAGATGTGAAAATAAGTAAATTGTTTAATTTCAATTGCGTTCTCATACACTGTAATTTCGTTTGTCAAGTGTATAATTTTATTACTTATGTCCTGTCTATACCTCAAATCAGGCAGATACGAGATTAAACGGATATTTCATGACGTCATAATTGAGCCTGTTTCTAAGCATATACTTTCATAATTGATATCCTGAACATCAACAACACACGCACAATTTCTCATGACTTCAATCATGGGCTGTTTTTGTTTCCTGAAATGTCGTAGATCACCAAAACTTCACCCTTACATGAACGAAGAAGAAATGAAAGATATACCACCACAAGTTCCCTTTGGGAAGAAGTATTTCCGTCTGGGGCTTGATCCCCCACCACGTGGATGGAAGGTTTTATTCACCTACCCCCACTGGAAACGATAACAGACCCTTACCGTAATTATCGGTATACTCCAATCACAGATCCTTACCGTAAGTATCGGTATACTCCAATCACATATCCGTATCTTAATTATCGGTATACTCCTATCACACATCCTTACAGTAATTACAGGTATAATTCGATCACACATCCTTACCGTAATTACCGGTATACTCCGATCACAGATCCTTACCGTAATTATCGGTATACTCCGATCACAGATCCTTACCGTAATTATCAGTATACTTCGATCACAGACCCTTAAAGTAATTATCGGTATACTCCGATCACAGATCCTTACCGTAATTATCGGTATACTTCGATCACAGACCCTTAAAGTAACTATCGGTATACTCCGATCACAGATCCTTACCGTAATTATCGGTACACTTCGAAAACAGATCCTTACCGTAATTATCGATATACTCCGATCACAGATCCTTACCGTTATTATCGGTACACTTCGATAACAGATCCTTACCGTAGTAATCGGTATACACTGATCACAGATCCTTGCCGTAATTATCGGTATACTCCCATCACATACCCTTACAGTAATTATCGGGATACTTCAATCATATATCCTTACCGTAGTAATCGGTAAACACCAATCACAGATCCTTACAATAATTATCGGTATACTCCAATCACATTTCCTTACCGTAAGTATCGGTATACTCCAATCACATATCCTTACCGTCATTATCGGTATACTCCGATCACATATCCTTACCGTAAGTATCGGTATACATAGATCACATATCCTTACCGTAATTATCGGTATACTGCGATCACACATCCTTACCGTAAG
Source organism: Mizuhopecten yessoensis (assembly GCF_002113885.1). NCBI lineage: Eukaryota > Metazoa > Mollusca > Bivalvia > Pectinida > Pectinidae > Mizuhopecten > Mizuhopecten yessoensis. The sequence goes on along the minus strand of NW_018480034.1, from coordinate 214,514 downwards.
TATCGGTATACTCAAATCACATATCCTTACCGTAATTATCGGTATACTCCGATCACAGATCCTTACCGTAGTTATCGGTATACTCCAATTACAGATCCTTACCGTAATTATCGGTATACTCAGATCACAGATGTTTACCGTAGTTATCGGTATACTCCAATCACATATCCTTACCGTAATTATCGGTATACTCCGATCGCAGATCCTTACCGTAGTTATCGGAATACTCCGATCAAATATCCTTACCGTAATTATCGGTATACTCCGATCACAGATCCTTACCGTAGTTATCGGTATACTCCAATCACATATCCTTACCGTAATTATCGGTATGCTCAGATCACAGATGTTTACCGTAGTTATCGGGATACTCCAACCACATATCCTTACCGAAAGTATCGGTATACTTAGATCACATATCCTTACCGTAATTATCGGCATACTCCAATCACATATCCTTCCCGTAATTATCGGTATACTCCGATCACACATCCTTACCGTAATTATCGGCATACTCCAATCACATATCCTTACCGTAATTATCGGTATACTCCGATCACAGATCCTTACCGTAGTTATCGGTATACTCCGATCACATATCCTTACCGTAATTATCGGTATACTCCTATCACAGATCCTTACCGTAGTTATCGGTATACTCCGATCACAGATCCTTACCGTAATTATCGGTATACTCCTATCACAGATCCTTACCGTAGTTATCGGTATACTCCGATCACAGATCCTTACCGTAATTATCGGTATACTCCGATCACAGATGTTTACCGTAGTTATCGGTATACTCCAATCACATATACTTACCATACTTATCGGTATACTCCGATCACACATCCTTACCGTAAGTATCGGTATACTCCGATCACAGATCCTTACCGTAGTTATCGGTATACTCCGATCACAGATCCTTACCGTAATTATCGGTATACTCCGATCACACATCCTTACCGTAAGTATGGGTATACTCCGATCACAGATCCTTACCGTAATTATCGGTATACTTCAATCACATATCCTTATCGTTATTATCGGTATAATCCGATAACAGATAATTTTTCTTATAATCGCTCAACTTCGATCACAGAGATCCTGAACGTATTCATCGGTAAACTAATGTTGCCGAGATCTGCAACATAATCATTGGTAAACATTCATCAGTGATCTAACAATAACTTCCCGTTTAATTCGGTTACAAAGATCCTTAGAGTAAGTGTCGGTATTTATCATTCGCTAACCATTGGGTCATTGTCTAGCACCATCTTACCATTAGCAGGCCGATACGTCACAGTGGTGGAGACAGTGGAGATGCAAGAACCATTGGCGCCCGACTTTTTGAGTGGACCGGGCAAAAGGATGTTTGTGCCCTTACACACTTTGTCTCAAATTAAAAAAAAACCACTCAGATTTGCGTTTTTCTACCATTCGTAAACGCTTAAACTACCGATAGTGGTGCACTTCTAAATATTGTTAAATATTTTGCATTATTGTAAGTGATAAATAAAGAAACCTTACTTCAATGTGAAAATAAGAAAATTGTTAAAATTCAATTGCGTTTGCCCTTAACTGTAATATCTGTCTATAGACTATGGCCTACCTAAATCACGCAGATACGAGATTAAAAGGGTAATTCATGACGTCATAATTGAGCCTGTATCTAAGCAGATATTCTGACGTCATAATTGATATCCTGAACATCAACAAACACACGCACAATTTTTCAAGACTTCAATCATGGGCTGTTTTGGTTTCCTGAAACGTCGTAGATCACCAAAAATTCACCCTTACATGGACGAAGAAGAAATGAAAGATATACCACCACAAGTTCCCTTTGGGAAGAAGTATTTCCGTCTGGGGCTTGATCCCCCACCACGTCAATGGAAGGTTTTATTCACCTTCCCCCACTGGAAACGAGACAGGAAAGGAGTTTGTTGGATCAGGGACAATGACCCAATTTATCCGTGTCCGCCACCACCACCTCCAACTCCACCTCCGGCTAGAGCCAGACCATTGCTTCGCCCACTGCCAGCTATTCCGCCATCTGGTACTTCCCGTTCTTTTAAAAAATAGTTTCCATATATTTCATCTGCTAGACAGAAATATTCAAATTCTTCATTTTCGGAATCATATGATATGGAGAATCTGTTCGCCTGCTGAACTTGACGAAGACGTGATGGGATAATTCCCAGAAGAATAAAAATGTGACGTACGTTTCTAAAAGACAATAATTTTGTCAGCGACGGGGATCACGTGTATCTTACATTTGGAAAGACAGTAATTCGCTATCCACCCAGTCAGATGTCGGACGGAAATAGGATGCCATTTTTAGGAGCTTTGTCATCAAGTATTCCTGACACCTGAAGGCTTTGGTATGACCTTGACATAGCCAGAAGATTTTATATATTTAAATGTAAACAAAATGTTAACTGTTAAATTAAATATTTTAAAATTATGTTGCCAGTGTTTGTTATTTGTATTCATAATTGATTTTATTGACAAACAAATCCTCGTTTCCCGCCTGAACCGGGCCTTTCATGAATTTAAACATCGTAGATCGCTAACAAACAGTTAAACACATTCATGAAAGAAACAGGGTCCATCAACATTTTTGTAGCACCCATAAACAGTGGATAGGACAAAAGGCGTGATGCTTACCGTAATTACGTTATTCTCCGATCACCATCATCGTTACCGCAATAACAGGCATGACACGAAAACAGATCATTAACGTAGTAATCGGTATACTCCGATCACAGATCTTTACCGTTACTATCGGTATACTCCAATCACAGATCCTTACATGAATTATCGGTATACTTCGTTCACACATCCTAACTATAATTATAGGTATAACACGATAAAAAATCCTTACCATTATTATCGGTGTTCTTCGATCACAGATCCTTAAAGTAATTATCGGTATATTTCAACCACAGATCCTTACAATAATTATCGGTATACTTCGATCACATATCCTTACAGTAATTATCGTTATACTCCAATTACATATCCTTACCGTAATTATCGGTATACTCCAATTACAGATCCTTACCGTAATAATCGGTATACTTCGATCACATATCCTTACAGTAATTATCGGTATACTCCAATTACATATCCTTACCGTGATTATCGGTATACTCCAATCACAGATCCTATCCGTAAGTATCGATATACTTAGATCACATATCCTTACCGTAATTATCGGTATACTTAGATCACAGATTCTTACCGTAATTATCGGTACACTTCGATAACATATCCTTACCGTAATTATCGGTATACTCCGATCACAGATCCTTACCGTAGTAATCGGTATACACCGATCACAGATCCTTACCGTAATTATCGGTATACTCTCCCATCACATATCCTTACAGTAATTATCGGTATATTCCCATCACACACCCTTACAGTAATTATCGGGATACTTCGATCATATATCCTTACCGCAGTAATCGGTAAACACCAATCACATATACTTACCATACTTATCGGTATACTCCCCCGTTCACAGATGTTTACCGTAATTATTGGTATACTCCAATCACATATCCTTACCGTAAGTATCGGTATACTCCAATCACACATCCTTATCGTTATTATCGGTATACTACAATCACATATCCTTACCGTAATTATCGGTATACTCCGATCACAGATCCTTACCGTAATTATCGGTATACTCCAATCACATATCCTTACCGTAATTACCAGTATATTCCGATCACATATCCTTATCTTAATTATCGGTATACTCCGATCACAGATCCTTACCGTTATTATCAGTATACTTCGATCACAGATGTTTATCGTAATTATCAGTATACTTCGATCAAAGACCCTTACAGTAATTATCGGTATACTCCGATCACAGATCCTTACCGTAATTATCGGAACACTTCGATAACAGATCCTTACCGTAATTATTGGTATACTCCGATTACAGATCTTTACCGTAGTAATCGGTATACACCGATCACAGATCCTTGCCGTAATTATCGGTATACTCTCCCATCACACACCCTTACAGTAATTATCGGGATACTTAGATCACATATCCTTACCGTTATTATCGGTATACTTCGATCACAGATTCTTACCGTAATTATTGGTATACTCCGATCACAGATGCTTATCGTAATTATCAGTATACTTCGATTACAGACCCTTACCGTAATTATCGGTATACTCCAATCACATATCCTTACCGTAATTATCGGTATACTCCTATCACAGGTCCTTACCGTAATTATCGGTATACTTCGATCACAGATTCTTACCGTAATTATTGGTATACTCCGATCACAGATGCTTATCGTAATTATCAGTATACTTCGATTACAGACCCTTACCGTAATTATCGGTATACTCCAATCACATATCCTTACCGTGAGTATCGATATACTTAGATCACATATCCTTACCGTAATTATCGTTATACTTCGATCACAGATTCTTACCATAATTATCGGTATACTCAGATCACAGATGCTTATCATAATTATCAGATTACTTCGATTACAGACCCTTACCGTAATTATCGGTATACTCCAATCACATATCCTTACCGTAAGTATCGGTATACTTAGATCACAGATTCTTACCATAATTATCGGTATACTCAGATCACAGATGCTTATCGTAATTATCAGATTACTTCGATTACAGACCCTTACCGTAATTATCGGTATACTCCAATCACATATCCTTACCGTAAGTATCGATATACTTAGATCACATATCCTTACCGTAATTATCGGTATACTTAGATCCCATATCCTTACCGTAATTATCGGTATACTTCGGTCACAGAATCTTACCGTAATTATTGGTATACTCCGATCACAGATGCTTATCGTAATTATCATGATCAGTATACTTCGATTTCAGACCCTTACCGTAATTATCGGTATACTCCAATCACATATCCTTACCGTAATTATCGGTATACTTCGATCACATATCCTTATCGTTATTATCGGTATAATCCGATAACAGATAATTTTTCTTATAATCGCCCAACTTCGATCACAGAGATCCTGAACGTATTAATTGGTAAACTAATGTTGCCGAGATCTGCAACATAATCATTGGTAAACTTTCATCAGTGATCTAACAATAACTTCCCGTTTAATTCGGTTACAAAGATTCTTAGCGTAAGTGTCGGTATTTATCATTCGCTAACCATTGGGTCATTGTCCACACCTTACCATTAGCAGGCCGATACGTCACAGTGGTGGAGACAGCGGAGATGCAAGAGCCATTGGCGCCCGACTTTTTTGAGTGGACCGGGCAAAAGTATGTTTGTGCCCTTACACACTTTGTCTCAAATTTTAAAAAAACCCACTCAGATTTGCGTTTTTTCCTCCATTCGTAAACGCTTAAACTACCGATAGTGGTGCATTTCTAAATATTGTTAAATATTTTGCATTATTGTAAGTGATAAATAAAGAAACCTTACTTCAATGTGAAAATAAGAAAACTGTTAAAATTCAATTGCGTTTGTCCTTAACTGTAAAGTATATGACTTTATTACATGTATCCTGTCTATAGACTATGGACTACCTAAATCACGCAGATACGAGATTAAAAGGGTAATTCATGACGTCATAATTGAGCCTGTATCTAAGCAGATATTTTGACGTCATAATTGATATCCTGAACATCAACAAACACACGCACAATTTCTCAAGACTTCAATCATGGGCTGTTTTGGTTTCCTGAAACGTCGTAGATCACCAAAAATTCACCCTTACATGGACGAAGAAGAAATGAAAGATATACCACCACAAGTTCCCTTTGGGAAGAAGTATTTCCGCCTGGGGCTTGATCCCCCACCACGTGGATGGAAGGTTTTATTCACCTTCCCCCACTGGAAACGAGACAGGAAAGGAGTTTGTTGGATCAGGGACAATGACCCAATTTATCCGTGTCCGCCACCACCACCTCCAACTCCACCTCCGGCTAGAGCCAGACCATTGCTTCGCCCACTGCCAGCTCTTCCGCCATCTGCTACTTCCCGTTCTTCTAAAAAATAGTTTCCATATATTTCATCTGCTAGACAGAAATATTCTAATTCTTCATTTTCGGAATCATATGATATGGAGAATCTGTTCGCCTGCTGAACTTGACGAAGACGTGATGGGATAATTCCCAGAAGAATAAAAATGTGACGTACGTTTCTAAAAGGCAATAATTTTATCAGCGACGGGGATCACGTGTATCTAACATTTGGAAAGAGAGTAATTCGGTATCCACCCAATCAGATGTCGGACGGAAATAGGATGCCATTTTTAGGAGCTTTGTCATCAAGTATCCCTGACACCTGAAGGCTTTGGTATGACCTTGACATAGCCAAAAGATTTTATATATTTAAATGTAAACAGAATGTTAACTGTTAAATTAAATATTATAAAATTATGTTGCCAGTTTTTGTTATTTGTATTCATAATTGATTTTATTCACAAACAAATCCTCGTTTCTCGCCTGAACCGGGCCTTTCATGAATATAAACATCGTTGATCGCTAACAAACAGTTAAACACATTCTTGAAAGAAACGGAGTCCATCAACATTTTTGTAGCGATCCATAAGCAGTTGATAGGACAAAAGGCGTGATGCTTAACGTAATTACGGTATTCTCCGATCACCATCATCGTTACCGCAATTACAGGTCACAGATCCTTCCCGTAATTACGGTATTCTCCGATCACCATCATCGTTACCGCAATTACAGGTCACAGATCCGGTATACTTCGGTCACAGATTCTTACCGTAATTATTGGTATACTCCGATCACAGATGCTTATCGTAATTATCAGTATACTTCGATTACAGACCCTTACCGTAATTATCGGTATACTCCAATCACAGATCCTTACATGAATTATCGGTATACTTAGTTCACACATCCTAACTATAATTACAGGTATAACACGATAAGAAATTCTTACCGTTATTATCGGTGTTCTTCGATCACAGATCCTTAAAGTAATTATCGGTATACTTCAATCGCAGATCCTTACAATAATTATCGGTATACTTAGATCACATATCCTTACCGTTATTATCGTTATTCTCCAATTACATATCCTTACCGTAATTATAGGTATACTCCAACTACATATCCTTACCGTAATTATCGGTATACTCCGATTACATATCGTTACCGTAATTATCGGTATATTTAGATCACATATCCTGACCGTAATTATCGGTATACTTAGATCACAGATCCTTACCGTAGTAATCGGTTTACACCGATCACAGATCCTTACCGTAATTATCGGTATACTCTCCCATCACATATCCTTACAGTAATGATCGGTATACTCCCATCACACACCCTTACATTAATTATCGGGATACTTCGATCATATATCCTTACCGCAGTAATCGGTAAACACCAATCACATATACTTACCATACTTATCGGTATACTCCGATCACAGATGTTTACCGTAATTATCGGTATACTCCAATCACACATCATTACCGTAATTATCGGTATACTTCGATCACAAATCCTTACCGTAATTACAGGTATAACATGATAACAGATCCTTACCGTAATTATCAGTATACTCCAATCACGCATCCTTATCGTTATTATCGGTATACTACAATCGCATATCCTAACCTTCATTATCGGTATACTCCAATCACATATCCTTACCGTAATTAACAATATACTCCGATCACATATCTGTATCTTAATTATCGGTATACTCCGATCACAGATCCTTACAGTAATTACAGGTATAATTCGATCACACATCCTTACCGTAATTATCGGTATACTCCGATCACAGATCCTTACCGTAATTATCGGTACACTTCGATAACAGATCCTTACCGTAATTATCAGTATACTTCGATCACAGATGCTTATCGTAATTATCAGTATACTTCGATCAGAGACCCTTACAGTAATTATCGGTATGCTTTGATCACACATCCTTACAGTAATTATCGGTATACTTCGATAACAGATTCTTACCGTAATTATCGGTATACTCCGATCACAGATCCTTACCGTAAATATCGGTACACTTAGATAACAGATCCTTACCGTAATTATCGGTATACTCCGATTACAGATCTTTACCGTAGTAATCGGTATACACCGATCACAGATCCTTGCCGTAATTATCGATATACTCCCATCACACACCGTTACAGTAATTATCGATATACTCCCATCATACACCGTTACAGTAATTAACGGAGTACTTCGATCATATATCCTTACCGCAGTAATCGGTAAATACCAATCACATATACTTACCATACTTATCGGTATACTCCGATCACAGATGTTTACCGTAATTATCGGTATATTCCAATTACATATCCTTACCGTAAGTATCGGTATACTTAAATCACATATCCTTACCGTAATTATCGGTACACTCCGATTACAGATCCTTACCTTAATTATCGGTATACTTCGATCACATATCCTTATCGTTATTATCGGTATAATCCGATAACAGAATTTTTTTCTATTAATCGCTCAACTTCGATCACAGAGATCCTGAACGTTTTCACCGGTAAACTAATGTTGCTGAGATCTGCAACATTATCATTGGTAAACTTTCATCAGTGATCTAACAATAACTTCCCGTTTAATTCGGTTACAAAGATCCTTAGCGTAAGTGTCGGTATTTATCATTCGCTAACCATTGGGTCATTGTCCACACCTTACCATTAGCAGGCCGATACGTCACAGTGGTGGAGACAGCGGAGATGCAAGAACCATTGGCGCCCGACTTTTTTGAGTGGACCGGGCAAAAGTATGTTTGTGCCCTTACACACTTTGTCTCAAATTAAAAAAACCCACTTAGATTTGCGTTTTTCCTCCATTCGTAAACGCTTAAACTACCGATAGTGGTGCATTTCTAAATATTGTTAAATATTTTGCATTATTGTAAGTGATAAATAAAGAAACCTTACTTCAATGTGAAAATAAGAAAATTGTTAAAATTCAATTGCGTTTGCCCTTAACTGTAATTTCCCTTGTAAAGTATATGACTTTATTACATGTATCCTGTCTATAGACTATGGCCTACCTAAATCACGCAGATACGAGATTAAAAGGGTAATTCNATCTCATGACGTCATAATTGAGCCTGTTTCTAAGCTGATACTTTGACGTCATAATTGATATCCTGAACATCAACAAACACACGCATAATTTCTCAAGACTTCAATCATGGGTTGTTTTGGTTTCCTGAAACGTCGTAGATCACCAAAAATCCATCCTTACATGGACGAAGAAGAAATGAAAGATATACCACCACAAGTTCCCTTTGGGAAGAAGTATTTCCGCCTGGGGCTTGATCCCCCACCACGTGGATGGAAGGTTTTATTCACCTTCCCCCACTGGAAACGAGACAGGAAAGGAGTTTGTTGGATCAGGGACAATGACCCAATTTATCCGTGTCCGCCACCACCACCTCCAACTCCACCTCCGGCTAGAGCCAGACCATTGCTTCGCCCACTGCCAGCTCTTCCGCCATCTGCTACTTCCCGTTCTTCTAAAAAATAGTTTCCATATATTTCATCTGCTAGACAGAAATATTCTAATTCTTCATTTTCGGAATCATATGATATGGAGAATCTGTTCGCCTGCTGAACTTGACGAAGACGTGATGGGATAATTCCCAGAAGAATAAAAATGTGACGTACGTTTCTAAAAGGCAATAATTTTATCAGCGACGGGGATCACGTGTATCTAACATTTGGAAAGAGAGTAATTCGGTATCCACCCAATCAGATGTCGGACGGAAATAGGATGCCATTTTTAGGAGCTTTGTCATCAAGTATTCCTGACACCTGAAGGCTTTGGTATGACCTTGACATAGCCAGAAGATTTTATATATGTAAATGTAAACAGAATGTTAACTGTTAAATTAAATATTATAAAATTATGTTGCCAGTTTTTGTTATTTGTATTCATAATTGATTTTATTGACAAACAAATCCTCGTTTCTCGCCTGAACCGGGCCTTTCATGAATTTAAACATCGTAGATCGCTAACAAACAGTTAAAAACATTCTTGAAAGAAACGGAGTCCATCAACATTTTTGTATCGATCCATAAGCAGTGGATAGGACAAAAGGCGTGATGCTTAACGTAATTACGGTATTCTCCGATCACCCTTACCGTAATTATCGGTATACTCCGATCACAGATGTTTACCGTAATTATCGGTATACTACGATCACAGATCTCTACCGTTACTATCGGTTTACTCCAATCACAGATCCTTATCGTAATTATCGGTTTACTCCGATCACAGATCTTTACCGTTACTATCGGTATCCTCCAATCACAGACCCTTACATGAATTATCGGTATACACATCCTTACCGTTATTATCGTTATTCTCCAATTTCATATCCTAACCGTAATTATCGGTATATTCCGATCACAGCTCCTTACCGTAGTAATCAGGGTACACCGAGCACAGATCATTATCGTAATAAGCGGTATAAATCGATCACAGATTGTCATCGCAATTATCGGTATACTCCGATTACAGATCCTTACCGTAGTAATCCGTATACAATGATCACATATCCTTACCGTTATTATCGGTATACTCCGATTACAGATCCTTACCGTAGTAATCGGTATACACCGGGCACAGATCATTATCGTAATTAGCGGTATAAAACAATAAAAATTTTTATCGTAATTACCGGTATAAATCGATCACAGATTGTCATCGTAATTATCGGTATACTCCGATCACAGATCTTTACCGTTACTTTCGGTATACTCCAATCACAGATCCTTACATGAATTATCGGTATACTTCGTTCACACATCCTAACTATAATTACAGGTATAACACGATAAGACATCCTTACCGTTATTATCGGTGTTCTTCGATCACAGATCCTTAAAGTAATTATCGGTATACTTCAATCACAGATCCTTACAATAATTATCGGTATACTTAGATCACATATCCTTACCGTTATTATCGTTATTCTCCAATTTCATATCCTAACCGTAATTATCGGTATACTCCAATTACATATCCTTACCGTAATTATCAGTATACTCCAATTGCATATCCTTACCGTAAGTATCGGTATACTTAGATCACATATCCTTACCGTAATTATCGGTGTACTTAGATCACAGATCCTTACCGTAATTATCGGTACACTTCGATAACAGATCCTTACCGTAATTATCGGTATATTCCGATCACAGATCCTTACCGTAGTAATCGGTATACACCGAGCACAGATCATTATCGTAATTAGCGGTATAAAACAATAACATTTTTTATCGTAATTACCGGTATAAATCGATCACAGATTGTCATCGTAATTATCGGTATACTCCGATCACAGATCTCTACCGTTACTATCGGTTTACTCCAATCACAGATCCTTACATGAATTATAGGTATACTTCGTTCACACATCCTAATTATAATTACAGGTATAACACGATAAGACATCCTTACCGTTATTATCGGTGTTCTTCGATCACAGATCCTTGAAGTAATTATCGGTATACTTCAATCACAGATCCTTACAATAATTATCGGTATACTAAGATCACATATCCTTACCGTTATTATCGTTATTCTCCAATTACATATCCCTACCGTAATTATCGGTATACTCTAATCACACATCCTTACCTTAATTATCGGTATACTCCAACTACATATCCTTACCGTAATTATCGGTACACTTCGATAACAGATCTTTACCGTAATTATCGGTAAATTCCGATCACAGATCCTTACCGTAGTAATCGGTATACACCGATCACAGATCCTTACCGTAATTATCGGTATACTCCAATCACAGATCCTTACATGAATTATAGGTATACTTCGTTCACACATCCTAACTATAATTACAGGTATAACACGATAAGAAATTCTTACCGTTATTATCGGTGTTCTTCGATCACAGATCCTTGAAGTAATTATCGGTATACTCCACTAACATATCCTTAGTGTCATTATCGGTATACTCCGATCCCAGATCTTTACCGTTACTTTCGGTATACTCCACTCACAGATCCTTACATGAATTATCGGTATACTTCAATCACAGATCCTTACATGAATTATAGGTATACTTCGTTCACACATGCTAATTATAATTACAGGTATAACACGATAAGAAATTCTTACCGTTATTATCGGTGTTCTTCGATCACAGATCCTTAAAGTAATTATCGGTATACTCCACTAACATATCCTTAGTGTAATTATCGGTATACTCCAACTACATATCCACATATCGTTACCGTAATTATCGGTACACTTCGATAACAGTTTTTTACCGTAATTATCGGTGTACTTAGACCACAGCTCCTTACAGTAATTATCGGTACACTTCGATAACAGATCCTTACCGTAATTATCGGTATACTCCAATAACATATCCTTAGTGTAATTATCGGTATACTCCGATTACAGATCCTTACCGTAGTAATCGGTATACAATGATCACATATCCTTACCGTAATTATCGGTATACTTAGATCACAGATCCTTACCGTAGTAATCGGTATACACCGATCACAGATCCTTACCGTTATTATCGGTATACTCCAATTACATATCCTTACCGTAATTATCGGTATACTCCGATCACAGATGTTTACCGTAATTATCGGTATACTCAAATCACACATCCTTATCGTTATTATCAGTATACTACAATCACATATCCTTACCGTAATTATCGGCATACTCCAATCACACATCATTACCGTAATTATGGGTATAACATGATAACAGATCCTTACCGTAATTATCAGTATACTCCAATCACGCATCCTTATCGTTATTATCGGTATACTACAATCACATATCCTTACCGTAATTATCGGTATACTCTAATCACACATCCTTACCTTAATTATCGGTATACTCCAATCACATATCCTTACCGTAATTATCAATATACTCCGATCACATATCTGTATCTTAATTATCGGTATACTCCGATCACAGATCCTTACAGTAATTACAGGTATATTTGGATCACACATCCTTACCGTAATTATCGGTATACTTAGATCGCATATCCTTACCGTAAGTATCGGTATACTTCGATCACAGATTCTTACCGTAATTATTGGTATACTCCGATCACAGATGCTTATCGTAATTATTAGTATACTTCGATCAAAGACCCTTACAGTTATTATCGGTTTGCTTTGATCACACATCCTTACAGTAATTATCGGTATACTTCGATAACAGATCCTTACCGTAATTACCGGTATACTCCGATCACAGATCCTTACCGTAAATATCGGTACACTTAGATAACAGATCCTTACCGTAAATATCGGTATACTCCGATTACAGATCTTTACCGTAGTAATCGGTATACACCGATCACAGATCCTTGCCGTAATTATCGGTATACTCTCCCATCACATATCCTCACAGTAATTATCGATATACTCCCATCACACACCGTTACAGTAATTAACGGAGTACTTCGATCATATATCCTTACCGCAGTAATCGGTAAACACCAATCACATATACTTACCATACTTATCGGTATACTCTGATCACAGATGTTTACCGTAATTATCGGTATACTCCAATTACATATCCTTACCGTAAGTATCGGTATACTTAAATCACATATCTTTACCGTAATTATCGGTACACTCCGATCACAGATCCTTACCGTAATTATCGGTATACTTCGATCACATATCCTTATCGTTATTATCGGTATAATCCGATAACAGATTTTTTTTCTATTAATCGCTCAACTTCGATCACAGAGATCCTGAACGTATTCATTGGTAAACTAATGTTGCCGAGATCTGCAACATAATCATTGGTAAACTTTCATCAGTGATCTAACAATAACTTCCCGTTTAATTCGGTTACAAAGATCCTTAGCGTAAGTGTCGGTATTTATCATTCGCTAACCATTGGGTCATTGTCTAGCACCACCTTACCATTAGCAGGCCGATACGTCACAGTGGTGGAGACAGCGGAGATGCAAGAACCATTGGCGCCCGACTTTTTTGAGTAGACAGGGCAAAAGTATGTTTGTGCCCTTACACACTTTGTCTCAAATTTAAAAAACCCCACTCAGATTTGCGTTTTTCCTCCATTCGTAAACGCTTAAACATTACAGATCCTTACCGTAGTAATCGGTATACACCTTAACTGTAATTTCGCTTGTAAAGTATATGACTTTATCTGTCTATAGACTATGGCCTACCTAAATCACGCAGATACGAGATTAAAAGGGTAATTCATGACGTCATAATTGAGCCTGTATCTAAGCAGATATTTTGACGTCATAATTGATATCCTGAACATCAACAAACACACGCATAATTTCTCAAGACTTCAATCATGGGCTGTTTTGGTTTCCTGAAACGTCGTAGATCACCAAAAATTCACCCTTACATGGACGAAGAAGAAATGAAAGATATACCACCACAAGTTCTCTTTGGGAAGAAGTATTTCCGTCTGGGGCTTGATCCTCCACCACGTGGATGGAAGGTTTTATTTACCTTCCCCCACTGGAAACGAGACAGGAAAGGAGTTTGTTGGATCAGGGACAATGACCCAATTTATCCGTGTCCGCCACCACCACCTCCAACTCCACCTCCGGCTAGAGCCAGACCATTGCTTCGCCCACTGCCAGCTATTCCGCCATCTGGTACTTCCCGTTCTTCTAAAAAATAGTTTCCATATAATTCATCTGCTAGACAGAAATATTCTAATTCTTCATTTTCGGAATCATATGATAAGGAGAATCTGTTCGCCTGCTGAACTTGACGAAGACGTGATGGGATAATTCCCAGAAGAATAAAAATGTGACGTACGTTTCTAAAAGACAATAATTTTGTCAGCGACGGGATCACGTGTATCTTACATTTGGAAAGACAGTAATTCGGTATCCACCCAGTCAGATGTCGGACGGAAATAGGATGCCATTTTTAGGAGCTTTGTCATCAAGTATCCCTGACACCTGAAGGCTTTGGTATGACCTTGACATAGCCAAAAGATTTTATATATTTAAATGTAAACAGAATGTTAACTGTTAAATTAAATATTATAAAATTATGTTGCCAGTTTTTGTTATTTGTATTCATAATTGATTTTATTCACAAACAAATCCTCGTTTCTCGCCTGAACCGGGCCTTTCATGAATATAAACATCGTTGATCGCTAACAAACAGTTAAACACATTCTTGAAAGAAACGGAGTCCATCAACATTTTTGTAGCGATCCATAAACAGTGGATAGGACAAAAGACGTGATGCTTACCGTAATTACGTTATTCTCCGATCACCATCATCGTTACCGCAATTACAGGCATAACACGATAACAAATCATTACCGTAGTGATCGGTATACACCGATCACAGATCATTATCGTAATTATCGGTATACTCCGATCACAGATCATTATCGTAATTAGCGGTATACTCAGATCACAGATCATTATCGTAATTGTCGGTTTACTCCGATCACAGATCATTATCGTAATTATCGGTATACTCCGATCACAGATCATTATCTTAATTATCGGTTTACTCCGATCACAGATCATTATCGTAATTAGCGGTATACTCCGATCACAGATCATTATCGTAATTATCGGTATACTTCGATCACATATCCTTACAGTCAGTATCGGTATACTCCAATTACATATCCTTACCGTTATTATCGGTATACTCAAATTACATATCCTTACCGTAGTAATCTGTATACTATACTCCAATTGCATATCCTTACCGTAATTAGCGGTATACTCCGATCGCAGATCCTTACCGTAGTAATCTGTATACTATACTCCAATTGCATATCCTTACCGTAGTAATCTGTATACTCCCATCACCCACCCCTACAGTAATTATCGGTATACTCCGATCACAGATCCTTACCGTAGTAATCTGTATACTCCCATCACACACCCTTACAGTAATTATCGGGATACTTCAATCATATATCCTAACCGCAGTAATCGGTAAACACCAATCACATATGCTTACCATACTTATCGGAATAGTCCGATCACAGATGTTTACCGTAATTATTGGTATACTCCAATCACATATCCTTACCATAAGTATCGATTTACTTAGATCACATATCCTTACCGTAATTATCGGTATACTTAGATCACATATCCTTACCGTAATTATCAGTATACTTCGATCACAGATTCTTACCGTAATTATTGGTATACTCCGATCACAGATGCTTATCGCAATTATCAGTATACTTCGATTACAGACCCTTACCGTAATTATCGGTATACTCCAATCACATATCCTTACCGTAAGTATCGGTATACTTAGATCACATATCCTTACCGTAATTATCGGTATACTCCGATCACAGATCCTTACCGTAATTATCGGTATACTTCGATCACATATCCTTATCGTTATTATCGGTATAATCCGATAACAGATAATTTTTCTTATAATCGCTCAACTTCGATCACAGAGATCCTGAACGTATTCATCGGTAAACTAATGTTGCCGAGATCTGCAACATAATCATTGGTAAACTTTCATCAGTGATCTAACAATAACTTCCCGTTTAATTCGGTTACAAAGATCCTTAGCGTAAGTGTCGGTATTTATCATTCGCTAACCATTGGGTCATTGTCTGGCACCACCTTACCATTAGCAGGCCGATACGTCACAGTAGTGGAGACAGCGGAGATGCAAGAACCATTGGCGCCCGACTTTTTTGAGTGGACCGGGCAAAAGTATGTTTGTGCCCTTACACACTTTGTCTCAAATTAAAAAAAAACCACTCAGATTTGCGTTATTCCTCCATTCGTAAACGCTTAAACTACCGATAGTGGTGCATTTCTAAATATTGTTAAATATTTTGCATTATTGTAAGTGATAAATAAAGAAACCTTACTTCAATGTGAAAATAAGAAAGTTGTTAAAATTCAATTGCGTTTGCCCTTAACTGTAATTTCGCTTGTAAAGTAAATTCACTTTATTACATGTATCCTGTCTATAGACTATGGCCTACCTCAAATCTCGCAGATACGAGATTAAAAGGGTAATTCATGACGTCATAATTGAGCCTGTATCTAAGCAGATATTTTGACGTCATAATTGATATCCTGAACATCAACAAACACACGCACAATTTATCAAGACTTCAATCATGGGCTGTTTTGGTTTCCTGAAACGTCGTAGATCACCAAAAATTCACCCTTACATGGACGAAGAAGAAATGAAAGATATACCACCACAAGTTCCCTTTGGGAAGAAGTATTTCCGCCTGGGGCTTGATCCCCAACCACGTGGATGGAAGGTTTTATTCACCTTCCCCCACTGGAAACGAGACAGGAAAGGAGTTTGCTGGATCAGGGACAATGACCCAACTTATCCGTGTCCGCCACCACCACCTCCAACTCCACCTCCGGCTAGAGCCAGACCATTGCTTCGCCCACTGCCAGCTCTTCCGCCATCTGCTACTTCCCGTTCTTCTAAAAAATAGTTTCCATATATTTCATCTGCTAGACAGAAATATTCTAATTCTTCATTTTCGGAATCATATGATATGAAGAATCTGTTCGCCTGCTCAACTTGACGAAGACGTGATGGGATAATTCCCAGAAGAATAAAAATGTGACGTACGTTTCTAAAAGACAATAATTTTGTCAGCGACGGGGATCACGTGTATCTTATATTTGGAGAAAAAAAATCCAGTATATCGGTGTCCACCCAGGGCGATGTTGGACGAGAAAAGGATGACATATATAGGAGCTTTGTCATCCAATATTCCAGACACCTGAAGGCTTTGGTATTACATGGACATAGCCAGAAGACTTGATGTATTTTAATATGTATTTAAATGTTAACAGAATGTTAATTGTTTTATTAAATATTATAAAATGTGATTGTCTGTTTTTGTTATTTGTATTCATAATTGATAAAGTTATCGTTTCTCGCATGAACCGGGCCTACTATGAATTTAAACATCGTAGAGCGCTAACAAACAGTGATGCATAAACAGAAGATAGGAGGGAAAAGGCGTGATCCTTACCGTAATTACGGTATACTCCGATCACATGTCTTTACCGTCTTTGCCGGGTCCGTATTCATGAACCCATTCTCATGCCCAAGCATGGAATTTGTGCTTATGCCTAGTTTCTTGTACCGTTAAAGATCGGTAATGAAACGTTATTATGCCAATAATTTTGAAAATATTTGAAGAGACTTAAAGCCAAATACTGTTTTCACAGTCTACATTTGACGTTTTGATCGTTTTACATGATTTAAGTTTGTTGCAAGAAAGTCAGTTTGAGCACAGAATCCATGTTTGAGCACGAGAACGGTTTCATGAATACGGGCCCTGCAGATCTGATACAAAACTCTGGTACTACGATTATTATACGACAGCCTACAATGAACAGGTAGTTCTGATGGTACAGTGCATGTTGTCGGTTTGCCCATAGTTGATTAAGGGAAGGGTGCTACATGCGAAACTTGAAACATTTCTCTCCCACGTTGCACCTGGTATCATACTGATACTCTTCGACTATTTCCGTTAGACGAGTTCTGTGTATTTCCGCGTTATGTCTTTCTGTTTCTTCATATTTAGAACACAATAACTTCCTATCTCAACTTCGTTAAAGTTTTCGAAATAGTTGCTGTATTCTTAAGCTGTTGTAGGAACAGTGTCTCTGTGACCGGGAAATAAGTCGGTCATTCTATGATGGGGAATACTTCTACAAATTGATTGTTAACTTGAACACGCGTCAATATAGGTTTTCATTTCATCTTTATAATGGTTTTATTGACAATCTCAGCAATTTTAGTTCGAAATCGTGCCATTCACCAGAACAATAAACCACACTCATGTGATGTGTTTGGAAAATTAGATGTCAGAAACGCCGATCTACTGATTCATACAGACAGGAAAAAATTGATATGTGAAGATTAGTCGTCAATGATATTGAAAATAGACGGCACTTTATTATTGTGACATAGTTCAAGGTTTCAATCACATTGTGTACATAATGTTGAGTATTAATTACGTAATTAACAACAGAGAAGAAATCCCATTATACAAATGAAATCTTCTCTTGTTGTGATTTTTAAATACTATGTTTGTTTACATTTCATATTTTCGGATGTCAAATAAATATGTATGTTATTTTGCAATCAATTATTTTAATATTTGCAAAATCACAAATTATGAAGGTATTAATATAATATTTTTATGTCTACCAAACATTCCCCCCCCCCCCCCCCCCTCACGAGATTACTAGGCCTAATATCAGTTGTATAACAACATACATAGTAATTAACCAATGAAAAGTGCCGTTACATCGCAACCATGGTATAATCTGTAATATCACCTAGAACTGTGTTGAGAGTGGTGATTATTCCATAAAACGTCCCGATAGGACAGTTTTTATTGAATATGATAACACTTTCCCTACCACAGTGACAATAAATATAGCATGTGGGATGACGTCATCGATAGTAGGTGATTCAAGATTGCGTCTACAACAAACCTGCTCCTTTAAAATGAATAATGGAGTCCGAACCCGACGGATATCGGTCTAGGCTGAAAAAACAAAGAATCTTATTTGGAAACTTCTATTATTTGAATTAGTTATTTTTAAAGAATGTAAATGACTCAGATGAAAATGGCGGTCCCATCGACGAGGGGGAGGAGGGGTGAACAGTTATATTTTTCAGTAGTTTGAAGATTCTACAAAAGTCGTTAATATCATTAAGACGACTGTCGTTTTAGATTTATCCAACTCTAATTGTGTATAAGTTCCCGTGGAGTCACGTGTTACATGTAAGATTTTGAAAATGTCCTATGGCACACATCCACACCTCCATTAACAGTAACACGTAAGACGAGGGAAGATACATCGGTTCGTGGAGAGACATCAACGGAAACAAATTGAAAGAGCGTAAAAGCAAACTGTCCGAGGACTTCAGTTACAATTGTACCACTGATACGGACACAATCGAAATGTGAGAATCAGCCTCATTCACGATTGATTAGTGAATACCATTTGAATCGCCAAGGAAATTCAGCAAATCACAATACGGAAGAGGAATCTCCTTGGGGAGATCCCGAAAATTAAACCACCAAAAACCATCAGACTGGATTAGATCCAAGTACTCCAAGTATACAGCACCGTGCCTGTGCAGGGATGCCCACAGCTCCCAAATTAAACGCCGATTTGGATTGAACAAGTCATTCTGGAGTTCCAAGAAAAGAAGTTGAACCAAGTTTCCCTGGAGTTACAAGAAAAGAAGTGGGCCCAAGTCAGCCTGGAGTTCCAAGATGAGAGGTTGGTCCAAATCATCCTGGAGTTCCAAGAAGATCAGTCGGCCCAAGTTATCATAGAGTTCCAAGACGAGAAGTCGGCCCAGGTCATCCTGGAGTTCCAAGAAGATCAGTCGGCCCAAGTTATCATAGAGTTCCAAGAAGAGAAGTCGGCCCAGGTCATCCTGGAGTTCCAAGAAGATCAGTCGGCCCAAGTTATCATAGAGTTCCAAGAAGAGAAGTCGGCCCAGGTCATCCTGGAGTTCCAAGATGAGAGGTTGGCCCAAGTCATTCTGTAGTTCTGAATAGAGAAATGGACGAAAGTCTCCCTGGAGTTCCAAGACAAGAGGTTGGCCCAAGTCTCCACGGAGTTCCAAGGAGAGAAGTCGACCCAATTTATCCTGGAGTTCCAAAACGAGAAATTGGCCCAGGTCATCCAGGAGTTCCCGAAGAAAAGTTGGTCACATTTCAAGCAGGCGCTGACAAAGACATAAAACCCCTCCGTCAAATTCTGAGCCCCAACTTGCGAGCATACTCAGAAATAGAGACTGCACTTGATGGTGATTGATGATGATGATTGTTGGAAGTGGTGGTGGGTATAGGTAAAAACTTATGAAAACAGTGCAAATTGTATGTTAATGTTAGTACATATCGTAACAGTGCATAATGTATAATGTTTCGTCATTTTGTAAACTGATATTGATGATTATTGATGGCTGTTGATTCTATAGTGTACGACATCCACATGTAATGAGGTCTATCAATATTGACGATCTTACCGCGAATTACGCCTCATCTGACGTCATCAGGTGGTTACTAGCCCTCTACATGTTATACACAACAACTACACATGTATATTACACACATGTGGTACACATGTTTATAACACACATGCGGTACCATACAAGAAAACGCATGTTAGACCTAAGATTCAGGGTTTGTGGAAAGAGTGTAGGGTCGTGAGGGAGGGGGCTACCCTCGCAAGGACATCATTTTGATGAAATTTAGGAAAGCTCCTATATCGTCTAGAGTAATTTTAGAGTTCCATTTTAGGTCATAATTATATGGTAGTTTAGCACTGAAGAAAATGTCCAACGAAACCGGGAAACATAGTCCAATGAATGCAAATTCCCATATGATTCAAAAAAGTATTGTAAAGTATAGCGAGACAATTTCACCTGTATTACACATATATAACAGTCACATATTTGTCTGGAAATTTTTTATTGTAAAAGTTGCCAGAAAGTTTAGGACCCTTGTCCTTTTGCGATAATACATAATATCCCGTTTGTGAAAAAATGTATATTGGTATACTAATTTTGGATTCAGTCTATAAAAAATGCGTACAAGATGAACATGTACAAGTCTATATATAGAGAGACGGATAGGCCTCTGGTTTCGGTCAAAAACGAAATATGAAATGCAGACCAAAAGACTCGCATTCCAATCTATTATCAAAATATGGAGTGATAACATCTACTATTTGGGGACAAGATGTTGGTATGTACTTGAAAATCAATTTCATGCGCCATTAATGTTATGGCAGATTAATAGAACCAATGGCTAAAATCATGAAGAAATTAGAAATATTTTTGATATCAGAGACGTATACAAATCTTTGGTATCATGCCTATCAGCCAAGATTACCATTCAACATACCATCATACAGTAACACCAGCTTTTAATTGAGCTACTTTGAAAATATCCGACTCCGACAATAATTTCTGAAAATGTTACCATGATTCAAAGGATTGTGCGCTCCTAGCTATAATTAAACGAAGCTTTAATTACAACAACCTTCCCCTACACACCCCGTTTATGTCCCGGGGGATGGGGTAGGGATGGTGGTTTGGGAGGTGACCCTTTCAATGTTCCTGCCAAATAAACCTCAGTGGCTTGATTGGTGTTTTTTTCTGAAGGTCGGTTCAAATAGTGCCCTCAATTAGCATGTTATTAGATTGTTTTCTGAAAGACGCAGGTAGGTAAGAAATAATCAATATGAAAATTAATTAGTTTTGAAATCTTCAAAATTTTATTACAACCATATTCATTTTTAAAACATGGTAATTAAGGCAATTAGGCATATTGAAATTGAACTATGATTGTAGGACTTTTTTTAGATACGTTGTACTCATTTCAAATGTTTATCAAAATTTAAACATCGTTGAAATTATGTACTGGCACTTTTGATAAAGACAATAATACACAATCAACAAAAATAAACCGATGTAAAATACAAAGTGTACATAGCTCGAAATTATACAGGTATAACGTTGAAAGGGAAGTCACTCTACAGCCTGGAAAACTGACATATTTTCAGAAACCAATAATAAAACGGTCGACACAAAAATACACCAACGGAGGAGAACCGCACGCGCTTGTTATAGTAGAGATCCGTGTGCGCTGTTTTCGCCACACGACGAACAAAGATAATGTCCGCCGATATTATAAAAGCATCGCTTTATTGAATATGCCACTTGCGAAACACATTTCTGAATGGTTACCATGGAGCAAGATCAACAGATCAGCATGAGCTAGTCTCGCGTGGCTCTGATTACTTATGCAAATGAGTATATACCTCCATGTTGTGACGTCACTGAGTGGCAGTAGGGCGAGTAGAAAATGGTTGTGTTCCACTGATGACATCTGAGAAATATATGGTTTGACAGTGCAACGAGTATCTTCATTACAAATATGCCTCTCTTTGGTAAAAAAATGGGAAAAGAGAAGGATGTTAAGAAACGATACATATTCAAGGAAGTGCTTGGAACGTAAGTACGGTCTTTATATTTAGACATTATTCTAATTACTTGAGGTCTCTATAACGTTTTCACTAAACCTCGACAGCCACTGACTAGCCAATAACACAGCATTGATATCTTGGGGCTATGTTTACACAGTGTTCTGTCAATGTAGACTGTCCAGTTTGTGCGAGGTTAAAAGTGTGGCCAGTTTAACATAATGGCACATATACCGGCGATTATATTTCAGAACGACAGGGTTAAATGTTAAGAGGTTAGAAAACGTCTGAATATTATATCGCCGACACCTGTTTGTTTGTTGGTGCACGTACATGAATCGATTTCTCAGCGTGCAAGCTTGAATGGCAACCTGCTGATTAAATGTACAAGAAGTAAACATCGGTGTTCGATTGTACCTCTGCCTCCATGACGGATGTATTTTAAAGTTTCTTTTTGTTGTGTATTGTACACAAGATATGACCCAGATATGACCCAGAAAAACATACAGTGTTGACATTACAATATACACATAAAATGTAAACGTGTAGTCTTAATAGACAGGAAGTCGTTTTCCATATAATTACAGATCAGCAAATGAATTAATTTATTTAATATACTAATTAATTTCAAAAAATTAAAAGTAAAAAAATAAAACTTTATTTTACAAAAATTATGATTTTTTTTTACAAATTATATAAATCACTCTTGTTTGCCGGGGTGTTAGCGGGCTGGCGTATTAGTGTTGAAGGAAACCGGGGTACCCGGAGAAAACCCATTTGGTCGGGCAGGTGACCCCATACCTTTTCATGTTCGATCGGGGAATCGAAAACTGCATGGCTGCCTTGGTAAAAGGCAAGTGCATTTTCCACTGCGCCTACCCACCCACCACCCAAGCAATTTTAAGCAATTAATTGGATATATGATGGAATGAAATTATGTGGTCAGGTTATTAGAAATTTAAGGTTTAGTCGTAGGGTTGGTCCTCATGTTAGTCGGTCATTACAGACCAGCTAGCACTGATTATAGGTGATCTCTACTGATAGACATCTCGGCAAGTTTAATTAAAGCATGATCAAATTTATTACCACTCATCTACACAAAATGTTTATGTAGTATATTCTTAAATATGAAAATTCATAACATAAGTTGTTTGTTTTGGGAATCATCCTTTGATGGCAAGAAAGTCGAAAACATAAAATTCTAACAAATTCTCAATAATATCAATATGAAAATTTACAGTAACAATCCATGAAGCAACTTTGTGCAATTTTAGCTGTGGTCTTAATTGACAAGTAGACTATAGACAGGTGGTCTTTGATAACCCCCCAGTGGTTTAAATACTCAGGCAGATGTTCTCTAATTATGTGTGGTCTTTATAGACAGGCGGTATTGATACACAGGTGATTTGTATATAGTGGTCTTTTGATGAACATATATACACAGGTGCTCTGTATATAGGTAGATTCTGTCTAATTTAAATTATATATGTTTTTTATTATAATTAATATGTGGTCTTTATATTTAGATGCTTTTTATAAGCAGGTGTTTAAATTATATATTATAATCTTTATACAGAAGTGGTAATAAATTATAGACAGGTGGTCTTTATATACAGGTTTTTGTTGTGGACAGGTGCTTTAATTATATTCTTATGGTCTTTATACATAGATGGTCTTTATATACAGGTATTTGTTATTGATAGTTGGTATCTTATGATATATATATGTGGTTTTTATGGACAGGTAATCTTTAATTATAGACATGTGGTCTTTATATGCAGGTCATAGTAATAATGATCTCTATAGTTATAGACAGGTTGTCTGCGCAGTCATCGGTTCACCCTCTAACATCTAACTCAACGGGATCCGATGGAAAGTCCTTGAGTCTGTCGGATACTGGCTAGTATAACTTCAGGCATGTTTCAGATGTAGGTAATGCATAACTGTAAATGTTATAAAGCGATGAATCTTTTTCGTAAAATTCTACCTCTGTCTACGAGCGTGTGACCACCTGTTCACAGTTTTCCTTCCGTGATGTCAGAAGAGAAACTAAGTCAACGTGAGAACAAATTTAAGCCATAGGTTTGTAATTGTAAGACTGGATCATAGGTGCTTGTGTCTGTAAATGGGCTTACTGAAAAATAAAAAGATGCTGTCGGAAAAATCTGGGCGTATTTTTTAAAGTGAGGCTGAATTGATACAGAAATATGTTTTCTTGACAAAATTGGACAACCAAGATAATCTTAAATATACCTTAATTGGTGTAAATTGTGAAATTGTAACAAAATAAATAAGGAGGAAACTTTGTTGAACAACATGATTTGTAACAGTCAAAGATTTAATTGTTACATGGTTCAAAATGAGCTTTGTTTTACTTCATTCACCAAGTGTATATAAGGTTATTTTTAAAGTGAGGCTGAATTGATACAGAAATACAAAAATGTACCAGAGAATGACATTCTCAGCTACAAAATGTCAGTGATCTGTTTTGGGGGAGGGGGGGGGGGCAAGATTTTGAAGAAGTCATATTTAAGAAATTTACCAAAAAAGAAGAGAGAGAGGAAAAGATGTGAAGAATATTGAAATATGATGTTGAAAAGTAAGATAGCAAGTGATATGAGGAGCATATATGATATAAAGAGATTTAATTTTTATAAAAGTGAAAATTATACACATGTGAAAAACAGTAATATGAGTACATTGTACTTGGAATCGGGCCTAAATATTTGTTCTCTGTAACACAACCAACTCATTTAGCTTTCATTACACAACAAGTTCATGATCGCTGAGATCTGTAGTCCCGTATATTCTGTACTATGACTCTTAATAGCAAGAGGCACATAGAACATGTAGTAACCTGAGTACTGTATATGATAATATCCTCAACCTGTGATGACATCTTGTATTGTGTATCAAATACATGGCTCATCAGTTCATCAGATCATCAGTATATATATATATGTGTAAATATTTTATTACCACATCATCAAGGTTCAAATGTGCATGGTCACGAAACACTAAGCACACATTTTGTGTTCAGACACATTCTAACGGAAGCGGTAACATTCAGTATTTTGGCTACCATTATTTTACTTGCTAGATCTCCTGTAAATATTTAACCTTGACATGACATACAAGTGATATAATGTGAGTTCCTAGTTTATCAGAACAACTGGTAAAAAGTTATACATGTAGTATAATGTTTAGTTGAGCTATTGTCTTGTTGCAATTGTGTGTCTGCATGGCTGACTGGAACCTCATCCTTCAGCACATGATATCTGCTACATGTATTGATTAAAAAAAACATTAGGTAGAAATCTAATAAATTCTTAATGAATTTGAAGCCTAAATGACAATCGGTAAACGTAATGAGCAGAGATGGGGTTTTTCAAGTTAAGGTTATGTGCAACCGTAAAAATTATATCTGTGAATCGTGATGGAGTTGTCTCCCTTGAAACAAATTATTACCTAACTATAAAAATTATATAAGAGCGCTTCATGCAGTCTGTATCATATCAAATATACAATAAGCATTATGATATACATTTCTAAACTGAGTATTTTTTGTCCTTTTCTTTACAGATGCTTTTTGTTGTCACATCGGTCATATTAACCCTGCATCAACCTATTCTGTCTTTGCACATTGCAGAGTTATCTTCTATTGATTATTACGTCATTGGTTTGTGTGAGAAAATTACGTCGTTTTCTCAAAAATTGATGACGTTACTCTCACAAACAAATTACGTACATTTGTAACAATCGATACCTGCTCATAAGAGAAGATAACTCTGCAATACGCAAAGACGGAATACAACTGTAGTGTTATCTGTTAAATATGTCAATGAACCTCACTTGTTAATCGAACAGTGATCAAAGGCTTACAGCTACCCCTATAGCATTTCACTTTCTGTTCGTAGAACATGTTTTTGTCCACAACTTAAGGTAATGATTTATATTTGTATAAAGGCCATGTTATAATTCTTTTGAAAAATTGGTTACCTGAAAATCATTTTGCACCCAAATCATCACCAAAATGTCAGTCTATTTGAGAGGTATCAGGATTTTATGGTTTAGGTATCAAGCAATGTGTATTTTTGTCGTCAGATGTTCAATCTTTGCATGGTAAAATATGGTTATGCTTGATCTTTGTGTCAAAACAAAAGCTATATATTTACCTCACCAGGGTATATGTCTGTAGGAAGGTTTGTTATTTTATATATAGTGTTAGCGCTGCGTGTGTATATCATTAATAATCTTAGTATCAAAATGAAATGTTTTTCTTTGAAATATCTTAAAAATTCACAAATATGTTATTATTAGCTTCAGATGATTTGTTCTGATTTGCATATTCATGTAAATGATAATAATTAATTTTTATTTATGTTTTATAACAACGAAAAAAGGAATTTACAAGTTCCGTTTTCTGATGCGCTATATCAATGCCGTACATCACAGTGACTAGAAAGTTTGGCGACTGGCTAGGCATAAGTGCACATTAACTGATTCTTCAGGGATTGGATACTTATCCAATGCACCAATGATATTAACTTACTTCAGGATCTGAGGTATTGCGCAGTTTATCTTATACATGTAATTTTATCTAATTTATGTATGGTATGACATTTGTGTGTATGATGTATGTGAGTTGTTAGATTGCGAAAAAAAAGGAAAGCAGGCTAATGTACTTCATATCTTAATCAGTAAACTGATAAATATATTTACTTTATAACAAATGTACCCGGCTCTGTGAACATTAGACCACCTTTGTGTCAACATATAGACACTATAGCTTATAATAGTCACTTTGATAACTTATTTTCTTGTCTAAATATTGACTTGAGCAAGTCTACAGGCTCTTAACTCATTCACCCCTGAAGACACATTTGAACTCTTCTAATTCAAAGGTTGGTATAGTTCATTATGAAATCTCAGGGGTGAATGAGTTAATAAATAAATAGCCGGCGTGCATGTAGAAGAAAATAGCTGATCACGAATTGAGTCTGTCCAGGTTGTGAGTGATCAACCAGGTGAACATCTCTCTACATGTGCAAAATCTGTCCAAATTGAAACTGCATGGGTGTATGTGCTAGTAAATGAACGTTTACTTGAACAGAGTGACCGTGAACGGAAATTACGGAATGCGTTCAAGTTGTTGATGTGAAAGTAAAAGAGTACATGTACTAGGCCATTAGCATATGCACTGCAGTAATAATTTTCAGATTCTAAATGTGCAAGTAGTCGGCCAAACTGTCTGGAAGGTTAAATGAACACCTGAGCAAGTAAACAATGTCATGGTTCCCCTATTACCATAATATTATATACCGTATCAAATATAATTTGCTAAATAAATCCTACCCATCATCACCAGGATTCATCAAGTGCTATCTAATATACCAGCTGAGCAAATGAGATTTTGAGGCTGATGATGGTTTTGAGTGCATTTTAATCCTTAGATATTGTTAACAACTGCAACAACTTTATTAGTAAATAATTTGTATTTAAAACTGATGGCATGATTCATTGTTTTCACCAAGTTTTGAAATTGGTTGTTGACTTGGAAAGAATAGCCGGTTGAATATTCACTTGCTACAATTTCATCCTGTATGTACATATTCTAAAAATATAGCTGGTTCATGCTGGCAACCAGCTTTTAATGAAAACTCTGCCATTAATGATAATTAACATAATAGTACAATTGTACTTTTAATATGTCCAGTAAATAAACATTAGGTTGGATACTTGTGGTATCACTACACTAAGCACTCCCCCCTGACTGTGTGAGGCTTTGTACAGGTCCTTCCCATCTACTTACACCTACTACTTGACAGGAAATATTACCGTATTTATACTACAATAAGCCCACCCAATTTTATAAGTCATGCACCATTCTTTGCATTAACTCATTCACCCCTGAAGACTCATTTGAACTCTTCCAATTCAAAGGTTGGAATAGTTCATTATGAAATTTCAGGGGTGAATGAGTTTAAAGGTTAAATGTTCATTATGTAGGCCCCCTGGTCTTATTGTAGGATAGATATGGGCCCACTTGCATAAAAACATCTCAACTCTTGAGATTTCCTCAAATCTAAGATTTCCCATTGACAATAAATTGCTTGAGATTTTCCTTAACTTTGAGATGTTTTATACAAGTGGGCCATGGTATGTAAGATTTACTGAGTATGTAATAAAAGGTATTTTTTAAGATTTTTTAAGATGTGTAAGCTGTGACATCCCACTGTACTAAGCTTAAGCTTAATAACAAGCTTGCTGTCTACAAAGATGACTTTTTAACCAGGCGATCTGAATTACTGCTTTCATAATGCAAATTAATCACCAATATGAGAACATTTAACATGACGTCAACGATCATGTAATGAAGTGACCACTTTTTATTTTGGCATCATAATTGCTGCCATACCTATTCCGTCTTTGCATATTGCAGAGTTATCTTCTCTTGGGAGCAGGTATTGATTGTTACGTCACTTGTTTGTGAGAGAAACGTCATCAATTTTTGAGAAAACCACGTAATTTTCTCACACAGACCAATGACGTAACAATTAATACCTGTTCCCAAGAGAAGATAACTCTGCAATACGCAAAGACGGAATAGGGCTATCTTAATTAATTAATACATACATTGAGAAAAAATAATTTCTGCTAATTCTAAAATCAATTTGTTGGATAGGACAGGTGGTATTTTGTTAATATCAGTAAAACCCTTTGATTTTATTCATACCCTTCCACTGGTCTGTTGTAATCGTAACCATGACAACACTCACATAAGCTTAAATATCAACTAATGACATACATATCCTATCAAAATGCAAATGAAAAGTGTTTTTTTTAATTCTTTAAATAGAGTTTTGCATGACATGACCAACATGTAGTTCTGAAATGCAGTTACAAATTAAGGCCAGATTTTCATTAGTACTGCATGCCTCACCTGTAAGTACAAAGGAGTCCTGAAGTAAATTCCTTTTTAGCTATTTTTATTTAATTTATTTATATATAATCTGATTTATTTGTCAAACTTTGATAAAAATTTCGTTAGTACATACATGTATTCAGGCCAAAAATAGAATTAAGTTTGTCTCTGTCTCTCTGTCTATATGGAGGAAATGCTGGAATCCATTCCAGGTGGGTAAGAAAATAATACCTATAATGCCAATAAAAATTCTTAATAATATTTTTCCTGTAGCCATATTGGTTTTACCTGAAAATGTTAGGTTTAATTTATACTTGTTGGATCTAATATTATTAGCAATGGTTTGTGTAGATATGTTGTCTTCAAATTTTGTTGGTTTGTCAGTTTCAAGGTCATTCATTTGAACTGTCCAAGGTCGTGATTCTTGATTCATCCATGTACGATACTCAGACTTCTAAAACCTGGTTAAAACGTTGATCTTGATCTAAATTTCAAACTCGTAAACATTGAGACTAACCAAAGAATCACGGACAAACAGAAGATATTTTGTTTTACTGAAGACAAATCTTGAAAATGAAGCAATGATATTGGCCCAACACGAAGTATGATATATAACGAAGAGGAACTCCGGTTGAAACTATGGCCGGAAGTATGATTTATAAGGATGGGAAACTCAGGTTACGAAGCTATGCTGGAGAGCTGATACATACCTATAGAGCTGTTTGTAGCACCATCGCTGGTCACACCTTGGCAACATCCTGTTGCATGAATCGAAGCACCTGTGGGGCGAAGGGGATCTAGCTAGGTGTGGGAATGGAGTGTTTGTAGCTCTGCCAGGAGGTTCCCAAAGACTTGGCAACCCCCTACTGACCATTTCTTCATGTGGGTCTAATATACATGTCTATATCATCAAAATGCATTTTAGTACATTTGTACAATTTGGCCCAGTTCTTTTAAAAAATCTAACTTAATGTTTTCTTCTATGATCAAGGATATGAGCACAATAAACTTTTGAATATGGTTGTGTCTGTAAGTATTTCTTATGTTAGAATTATTATACCATTCACTTAGTTAAACGATGGGGGAAATTTGATAATTTTTTGTCAGCACATTAATGTGCAAATTTGTAAAAAGCAAACAGGAGATCTTAGGAGCCCCTCACCAGATTTTGATCAAATATTTGTACTTGATCATGGTAACATTAAATTCTACACCTGATCCTACTTTAGTGGTAATCTGTCGTGGTTAAAGGGTCAAAGGTCACTCTTGACCACATTAGAAATAAAAAACTTATTTAAAGTTTATACCATATTGTGGTAACAACATAAACTTGTACACTTGATTAGATTTTGGTTACCATCGCTCAAGGTTAAAGGTCAAAGGTCACACAAAACCACTTTCAAAAACAAATTGTGTTCCAAGAGCCAGCCCCTCAAAAGAATCAGTTTATGTTTTCACCTGTATAGTGTAATAACATGGAGTCGTACACCTGATTAAGTGCATATCTGGTGCTTTGTTTTTCTATCTCTCAAAAAGGATGACGCATTTCTATCCTTTTGATATGCTAGGAAAAGATTCACACGATACAGGAAACAAATCTACCTGAAACAGAATAAATCAAAGTAAATTTACATAATTGAATTTCAATGGATGGCTTAAACTGATCCTCAGAGAACAGCAAAACAAACTATAGAGGGAGAATGCTTACTGTCAGTGAAGCTGAAACATTTATACATTGAGACAGTTTTAGGCTTGTATGCCATAGCAAAGAAGGCATGAGGCAAACATGTCTATCGGCAAATAAAATGCAGATTGATTTATAAAGGTGAATTGAGACATTCCGCTATGCCGTTGGTGCTGTGAGGACTGCACGGGTGCTGTTACGACCAATAACGTACACAGGCATACAATCTTGCATTTTAGAGATTGTGACCTGCGATTGAACTGACGCAATATCTTCGTTTAACGAGGGAGGGGTGGAGGATATTTGAGTGACCCTTGGTGTTCATCTTGTTTAATCATGCCTGTCCCATCCTCTCCTGTAACAACTCTTCCGATTCAATATCAAAATTCTACCAACTTTATTCCTTTATAGATTTTCACAAAATCTACACACAGATCAAGTATGAGAATGCTTTGGAAATTGACCATGTCTTTTTGGTATCAAGGTCACAGTTACTTCATTGTTTTTGTCAAAAAATTAAGCTTATTAGAAAGCTCAGGTGACCTATTCTGATCATCATCGTGCGTCGTCTGTTGTGCGTAAACTTTTTACATTTTCGACTTCTTCTCAAGAACCAGTGGATGGATTTTTTTCAAACTTCGTCAGAATCATCCTTGAAAAATGAGGCTACAAAGTTGTTTCAATTGGGATTCCTACCCCAACCCCACGGGCCAGGGCGGGGCCCCAAAGGGAAAATTAACCAATATTTTAAAAAATCTTCTTCCCCAGACTCAGAGGTACCACAGTCAATTTCTGTTCATCGTTATGATATCATCAGGGTCTTTATTCAAATTGTATATTTCAGGACCCCCGGGCAATCTGTTTTCCCTTGGGGAAGGGGTTAAGTTTACTATAGTTTATATAGGGAAATAACACTTTTGGGTATATTTTCAGCGGAAAATTATTCAAACTTGGTCAGAATAATCTTTGGTGGATGAGGGTATTACATAGTAAAATTGGGATTCCTACCACATCCCCAGGGGCTAGGGAGGGGCCCCAAAGGGAAAATTTACCAATATTTTAAAAATTCTTATCCTTTGATAACATGACAAATATTGTATTTCACTTAGTTTACATGTTGAGCTACCAGTACCTATGATAAAACTCAGGTGACCGCTAAGGCCCTTTGGGCCTCTTGTTTTATATTGCCATGTGGGAAAGTTCTGTCTGCATGCATGTGATATGAGTTTGTTTAGAATTTAGATAAACTTTATTTTGTGTTTTTGAATTTAAAATCTGTTGAGCTGCTAATTATCTAGCTAGATTATGGTATGAAATGTGATTTCTTGTGTATTGCCCATGGGCCGAACGTTTTTTTAACATTGATGAAGCAAGCAATATGCAAGGTAATGTTTACATAAAACTATAAACAGTACAGGCCACGTGAAATGATTGTATGCATCTTTCATTTTAAACAAAATCACAGCAAAATTATAGAAATTCTCAGGACCTACTCGAAAGTATGCGTTGAAAGGTGATTCCTATTACCCGGCATTAATTAGGTCGTCTATGTATGAGGAATACAAAGTAGAGAACTAGGATTCGTCATGACTATTGACATCAGAATAAGGAATGGCGCTCTCAGTATATAAGGGATTTTAATAATATACAAACTAAAACAACTCGGTGACTACTAGATCTGATTCTAGCATCATTTCTCAACAGATTTACATATCTTGATAAGTAAAAGTGAGGGATATACGAAACTGACACTTACGACAGTGAGGAGAAATTACAAGTTTATATTGTATACATGGCGTATCATAAGTTTTATTTTAGCAGAAAACCCGCAGACAATCTATGGACAATCTACTAGAGTTGGCTGTCTGCAGACTTTATTTCCTAATAATGATATTTTGATGTTTTTTGTTAATTTTGGATTGGGCCATATTTTGTCTCATTCTATGAAGAAAATGTACCAATTGGAAAGGAAAATTTCAGTGTAAACTACAAATTTGGGAATTAGGCATGAATATGTAATAGTGACAATTGGGAATGGGGCCCATTATCTGTCTCAAAAAGTCCCCAGAAAAAAAATTGAAGTCAGCAGGCAGTTCAATAAGGCGGACAATACACAAGAAATTACTGTACACAACAATCTTGTTGAGGAAGTCAATATATGACACCAGAGGTGTCCTACCAGACATTATAGATGTAATCAGTCTTTTAATGGTAAAAACATTTTTTTTTAAAAAGTCTTAACCAAACATCGATGTACATGAATAATTTCAAACAACACTGTCAAAAAATATGCAAATTGGCATGGAAAAGTACAGACTGTTCACTCGAAGAGAACATTATAAATAATATATGATATCTTCATGATTTTAAAGCCCCAGCTGTCAGCCATGAAGTCTAGAGCCTTCGACAACATTTGAACCCTGGTGCGCTGGTAGGCGTGGGTTTGACTCATGGCATTGAGGAAAACTTGCATCTTGGAGTTATGAGATTGTAGCCATTGATTTCATTGTAGCTTGTTTGGTCAAATTAAAGCACCCATTGTCCAGGTAAACCTTAGTGTTACGTGTTTGTACCTGATATCAAATTAAGTTAAGAATGGAAGTTACTGTTGTTCTTAACTTGCCTGACTCGTATAGCACAAACATTTGAACCGGACCTTACGACAGCAGGCCCGCTTTTAGCTTTCTTCCTTGGAGACAACGTCAGACATTTAATTAGGTCTTGAAATAATTTTTTAAGTTTTTTGGGTTTCGTTAAATTAATTTTAAACATGTTTTAATCTTAGCGGACTCGTTTAAATTGCTGTTGCGTGGATGTTTGGGAAATTAGAAAGGTTACGTTAGGACCAGGTGATCAACAACATGGTTCTTTAAAAAGTCTTTCACCCCCCCCACCCCCCACCCACCCCCCGGCTTTTCGTATGACTGAAAATTATTCTTGTCTTGATGAATCTCCAAAACAAAAATTAACCTTCTACCGATGAGGTTTGTGTGTTGTAGAATCTATGATGATGGTTTATCGCCAAGCTAGATGTACAGGATTTGTATAATATCTATATCTGGAAACAGAAATTCCTATGAGAGTCCAATATACCAGTAGTTACAGTGAGGGTATCGCGAAGATAGAATTCCTAAGAGAATAACTTGGAAGGATTATGGTATTGTTACAAAACTAGGTGAGCAAGATTTGCATAATATCTATATCATGATGATAGAATTCCTAAGAGAATTACTTGGAAGGGTTATGGTAGGGTTATGGTATTGTCACAAGGCTACAGTAGGTGTAAGAGATTCGAATAATATATACATCCAGAAAAATAGAATTCCTACGATAATAAACCAAAAGGATGAAAGTATCATCACAAGACTTAGGTGTGTGAGATTTGAATGATATCTACAATCAGGAAAAATAGATTACTTAGATAATTATTCTGTACAGCTTTATTTCCTTTTACGCTGCTGTCTCATGCAAATGCTAGCCGGTACATAATTGTTGATGCGTTCATTTTGTCATGTGACTCAGAAGAACAGGCAACATTATGAATATAATGCTTCTAGTTGTTTGAGGTTAAACATAATTTTTTGTTGTGATAACAATGCATTTGCAACAACTGGCGGGAAGAGACCTTTTGATTTTGATTATTGTGCTTATAAAGATGCTTCAAATAATAAAATCAATATTAGGAACATATTCTTGTATATTTTCTGACAAATCGTACAATCTTCAAGTGCCGCTCATCAGGTATTGTTCTGTTTATTGTGATTGAAGTTTGTGCGGAAATTTCCTTTTCTATTTCATTGCTGTTGCTGATGTAACTGCCAGGTGAACCAGATAGATTGGTGAAGTTCTGTATACGCTTCACACAATCATTTGTACATCAGCTTTAGTTAAGGGCATCTGAAAAATCAGCAATGAAAAATCGAATTGCTAGAAATTTCCCCTGCTTTTGGTTTTAATGAAATTGAATTTGAAATTGTTTCTCTAATTGATTCTGTAAAGATAACAGCTCAGGAAGCTAAGAGTGTATGCACACAATCATTATCCGTATCAGTAGACCATTCTTGGAAAATCCAAAAGCTGGTCTCTTAATGCAGGTTCACTTCATAATGAAATCACTACAAAGAGGGCCACAAACAGTGGCTTTTTAACACAGGTGGTCTCTTAACACAGTTGGTCTCTTAATACAGGTGGTCTCTTAACACAGATGGTCTCTTAATACATGTGGTCTCTTAACACAGGTGGTCTCTCTTAACACAGGTGGTCTCTTAATACAGGTGGTCTCTTAATACAGGTGGATACATGTGGCCTTTTAACACAGGTGGTCTCTTAATACATGTGGTCTCTTAACACATGTGGGCTCTTAATACAGGTGGTCTCTTAACACATGTGGTCTCTTAATACAGGTGGTCTCTTAACACAGGTGGTCTCTTAATACAGGTGGTCTCTTAACACAGGTTGTCTCTTAATACAGGTGGTCTCTTAACACATGTGGTCTCTGAATACAGGTGGTCTCTTAACACAGGTGGTCTCTTAATACAGGTGGATACATGTGGCCTTTTAACACAGGTGGTCTCTTAATACAGGTGGTTGCTTCTATGGGTTTGATTACATTTCACCAAAATACAGTTACAAAGTTGTAATTAATTAGTAAACACAAACTGATATTCTACTATTTTGAAGAAAATCATTAACGTAATACCTGAACCATAGTTTGAGTAAAATGGACACAAAAATTCATGTGTATACAAAGCTACAGGTTAAAAAAAAGTATTTTCAAAGCATTTGCCGGATTAATATTCGTGCATGCCGATGGCCAAAACAAATGTGTCCCAATTTTGCACTTGTCCGAGCTAAATAACTGATGGTCTTGGGGAGATATATTCAAGTAGAATTTTCCACACTTGGGTATGCTTCACAATATTTCTGGAATAGGGGAGACCAAATGAAATGGCTGGTTATATCGGTGAAAAGTAACTTTTTATATGTGTGTATTTGTAGAAATGTATTCCACTTGTTTCAAGAAAATCCTATTAAAGGGAATCCAGGATATTTGAGGTCCTTTTGATATACAATTTCTCGCTACATGAATATTTACACTAAAAATGTCAAAGGAAATCTGCATCAGTTTCATTTGCCAGAGTTTCGTAACATAAGTGTATTGTTCCTTGTGATCAAAGCAAGTGATTTAGAGCGATACATATAAAAATTGTCTGTGATGATGTTATAATTACCTGTAGCAGCCCGAGTACCGATATTTAAAAAAATTATATATCATAATTAAAGGAAACCAATAAACATGTGCTGTACTATATCACAATATTTCTGTAGATAACAATTTTCATGGTCATGCTTCAATTAACTCTAAAACTCTATTGGCAGCAGAAACAATAAGGTTTTTGTACATCAACCGTATTTCTTAGTAATACTGGTAAGTTCGCTGGGCGTTTATACGTAACAACTTATTGTTTTGCGACCAATTGATTAATTGCAGAATTTTCAAGTCTTCAAAAATGCAATAACAGACACCTTTTTAAGAAAGTCATTAATTATTGTATGACTTTAAGATCAGAGAAAAAGGATAGGAGGCTCTTATAAGGGACAGGTTTCATTATTAGGGGGAATACAGTAAGGGCAATACAACATTGGAAGAGTTACAAGTGTACAATCACCCTTGAACATGGTTATACAAGAAAAATCTTTTGAAATAAGTTTTTGACATAGCATGCATTCAGAACCTGAAGTACATTTATTCCTGGTGTGGGTATCGGTCTGAGAGGAACGATTCTTTAATGATTTGTTGATATCTGATGACAGGAGATATAGTGATGGTTTACGACCGTTAAAAAGATGTATTTGACTTTTAAGACACTAATTATAATTTCCATGTGAATTATGTTTGAAATTCAACCGAAGATCGGATATCTGACACCGAACATGAAGTTTAAAATGGATAGAACGTGTGTTTAACCTAGCGCTATGTAAAGTATCAGAGACATTTAAACCTGTAAAGTTAGCATAATTGTACACGGACATGTGTATATAGATGAGTATTTACTGTACATATATACCCACATTATTAATTCGTTGATATACTTCGCCAACTTCTTCAGAAATGAAAATCATCCTGGTCATGGTCATAGATTTCTTTTCAAAATATCTAAAAAGGATTTGTTAATAGAATATGTGTGTTACTTTGAATGTGTCAACAGCTTTTAATACTTACCAAGAAAAATTGTATTTACCTCTTGATGTTATATAAACTAATTATCAAGATGTATTCTAGCATAAGCATTATTCACTGGCCATGCCTTTTCCAGATACCTGTCTTAACTTCGGTCTTTTCTGTTTTGTATTAGTCAAATATTGCCAATTTTTTTAAATTTCAAATGTCGTAATTGCAAATTATTAAACATTAACACGCACCATTGAATATGTTCGTTGCCAGCTGTGTTCATACTACCTTATAGGTCATCAAAATGAAGGTCAATCCTTAATTAAATTAAAGAAGATTTTTTTTTTTCTATACCGGAGCTACTTTTGAAATGCATGATATCAATTTGACTATGATATATATATAGACATTCAAAATGTTGATAATCAAAATCAGAGACTGTTCAAACCAGCCAAGCCAGATATTTCGGTCCCAGTTATTTTCCGGATCAGGCAGGTTAAAAACTGTATAAAAAGGTTTGAATAATATACTTTACCAACTGAACTCAAGAGTGTAATGAACACATACACAGCTAGCTTGCTGATATATTGAAATAACCAGCTGAAATTCAGGTGAGATTTAGTTCTACCTCGATAGGGGGTAACAAATTAAGTACATGTATTATAACGTATAAAAGTTGTCTGCCTGTACCCCATGTAGAGTATGGGAAAGCCTGTAGTTTTGAGCCGTCATGTTAAAATCTCCCCATACATTAGACACTAGCTTGTAAAGTGATGTTACAGTGTGAAGATTTTGGGGTCTTTTTTCTTTCAATTTGTTGAAGGTACTTCTGATCGGTTTACGACTGCAGTGGTGTTTCAGAAAGCTGTTATGGTAGATTTTATAACTTTGTTATAGTTCCTCCGGGGATTTAAAAGGAGATTTTCTTTATTGCCCAACATACTACTGTGAACAAGTTGTTCTTTGTGTTGGTAATAAATCTTTACAAACAAACTCTATTACAGATTGTAGAGACCTGTTGAGACCTTTGGAGTGTCTTCTTATTTTATTCCAGTGCTTACTGATAATAGCATCAAACACCTTTGAAATTGTTGTCTAACAGTTTTGGAAGCATGTGCTTTCAAGCCTGGTTGAATCTGGCCACCATTTATCTGGTTGTCCCATTATCTAATTATACTGTATATAAGCCACCATTTATCCAACTATATTTGTTTCCCTCTATCCAGTCAACAGAAATCTGGCTGTCCCGTTATCTTGACAACAGAAATCTGGCTGTCCCGCTATCTTGACAACAGAAATCTGGCTGTCCCGTTACCTTGACAACAGAAATCTGGCTGTCCCGCTATCTTGACAACAGAAATCTGGCTGTCCCGCTATCTTGACAACAGAAATCTGACTGTCCCGCTATCTTGACACCAGAAATCTGGCTGTCCCACTATCTTGTTAACAGAAATCTGGCTGTCCCGCTATCTTGTTAACAGAAATCTGGCTGTCCCTCTATCTTGACAACAGAAATCTGGCTGTCCCGCTTTCTTGACAACAGAAATCTGGCTGTCCCGTTATCTTGACAACAGAAATCTGGCTGTCCCGCTATCTTGACAACAGAAATCTGGCTGTCCCGCTATCTTGACAACAGAAATCTGACTGTCCCGCTATCTTGACACCAGAAATCTGGCTGTCCCACTATCTTGTTAACAGAAATCTGGCTGTCCCGCTATCTTGTTAACAGAAATCTGGCTGTCCCTCTATCTTGACAACAGAAATCTGGCTGTCCCGCTTTCTTGACATCAGAAATTTGGCTGTCCCGTTATCTTGACAACAGAAATCTGGCTGTCCCGCTATCTTGACACGAGAAATCTGGCTGTCCCGCTATCTTGACACAAGAAATCTGGCTGTCCCGCTATCTTGACACAAGAAATCAGGCTGTCCCGCTATCTTGACACCAGAAATCTGGCTGTCCCGCTATCTTGACACCAGAAATCTGGCTGTCCCACTATCTTGACACCAGAAATCTGGCTGTCCCATTATCCAGTCACCAGAAATCTGGCTGTCCCATTATCCAGTAACCAAAAATATGGCTGTCCCATTATCCAGTCACCAAAAATATGACTTTGCCATTATCTTGTCATCAAAATTCTGGCTGTCCCATTATCTGTGAGTCAACACTACTTATCAAGCCTGTGTTTTAGGGAATATATTTGCCTTTATATGAAAACAATTGTGCCAGTATTCCATATCTCATGATCTCATGAACCCGTTATAGCTCACTTTCGCCACAAACAAGGCTCCATCGTATGTATTACATAGTAAATATCCAGATCATTCAAATGAGTAATCACTGTAATTTCGAATACAAGTTTGAAATAATGTCACAAATTATTGTATTTATTGTATCATGAAGTATTATCAATTTTATTTGCCTGCCCATACAATTTGAGTGTGGAAAAACACACTGAAAATGAATCATTCAGAGGATAATATATTGTGTTCATTTTCATATCATTTTTATATACGGATGTGACTCTTTGACATATTTATAAAAACCAGCCTCATCTTTGAGTACAATAAAAATCATCATAGCTTGAAATGTCTTGAGTAGGTTTGTACACGTTTTGACAATTATCCCGATTTATCTAATCAGGCTCACGTTACCGTTTTTGTTTGATGATAAACAGTGGTACAATTGGTACCGTAGAAGATAAGCGATTTGTTACTTTGACATTTTAGGAGAGTATATACATCTGGCATTTTAAAATTGAAATAATTTGGTTTATTGTACGCTTCGAAGCCATGCATGGTCACGATTTTTCCATGAAATGTAATAAACTGAAACATAAAAGTCTAGCAAGGTAATAGGATAGTGTTACGTGGTGAACTTGGTTTATTTTACACGATCACGCTTATATTATTTCATGAAAAATAATTAGGAAGCAGAAACATTAAAGTGTAGTGTTGGATAGTATGTCAGGTTGGACTGGCACATCAGGGGATCAATTCATTTTACTAACCTGTTGTTCTTCTTGTTTTCTGATATTAATATTGTTGTTTTGTTTTGGTTGGGTTTGTTTGTGTTATACATCCTATTATCAGCTTTAGTTACCCCGCAACACAGTGGCTTAGGCCTATAGTGATTGTAGACGGTCAAAAAAT
Source organism: Mizuhopecten yessoensis (assembly GCF_002113885.1). Lineage (NCBI taxonomy): Eukaryota > Metazoa > Mollusca > Bivalvia > Pectinida > Pectinidae > Mizuhopecten > Mizuhopecten yessoensis. The sequence continues at coordinate 173,515 of NW_018480034.1, read as the reverse complement.
GCATAAACCCCCTCCCCCGTAAACACTTATAATAGTTTGCAAGGTTAGAAAAACATCATGTACCTATATCAGTTGACAGGTAGGAAAAATAGCATTATGTTACAAGGTAAAATTGAATAATTATTTTTAAACATATAGGCTCTGTAGGATTACACGCGCTAGAGTAATGTGGTTCAAAAGTTCAAAGGTCATGGACATTACTGCTATAGCTATACAGTAGGCGCTTAGTGGGCTTTTCCATTAGCCTTGTAGTAATAAACGAAGTGTTATAAAAAAAAAATATGAAGAAAACTTAAACATATCAAGGTCAAGGTCATTGTAGATGATGACTTGTGTTTCAGTTTGGGTAACTTCCTGCTGTACCTGAACTATAGCTTTTTCATAGACTGCTTCTTTCAGTTATATTTCAGCATTTGAGGTCAAAGTCCAAGGCCATTGTCACCATAATATAAGTTCAGATTTTTGTGTACAGTAGTTGTTGACGGAGAGGAAGATGTTTCGATCTTGCATGTCTGTTGTCCTTATATAAATGGGATGAAAGGGTAATTAGGGCATTAATATTAGTGTCATTTTTATTATGGAGTCTTTTTTGAAGGATTTATCTTTCTTATTTACGTCATATCATGGGTTTTAAAATCATTTCATTTGACTAAATTATTTGTAAATAATTATGGAGTTTTATGAAATTATTCGCTTAGGGTTTATGTATAATATTTCTCGACTAAAGTGCATTAGACATAGAAAAAAAACCTCCCATTATCAAGTATGTGTATTTGATTATATATACATGTACAAGATGGAGAATATCACCAAAACTAATTTTGGTTTACAAATTTATCTGCTTTTGCTTTGTAGAAATGTATAGTATATATATATTTTCTAATAAGCATTTATATGACTGGCTAATTATTCATTTAAGTGATATCCATACTCTGTTGATAATGGTCGCAGCTTTACACTGTCGACCTGTGGTCCGAGCTTTTCCTTCCCTGTGTTGTGTATCGATTGTATAGGTCTGGTAGGGCGATTGTTACTGCCCAGGACACTTGATAATTGATTTATTTAAATGAAAACTTCCTCAAAAATATGTAATTATAGATAATTTAATTGCCCATCATACGCATTAATGGAAACAACAAACAGATATAATTGTAGTGTACTGACAACGGAAATGACAGAAAAAAATGATTGTCCAGTATACTTACTTACCGAGGTAACGAGTGTAACCGATATAGCTGTTAATTATAAGCTACGATGATCTCTGTCAAAGGCCCAGATCCACAACAGGTAGAGATGTATATATATCCCAGTGTTAGCGACAGTGAATTTAATTTCCTTTTATTCACACAAGGGACAGTTATTTGAGCTAGAATATTGTTTCTTTATATGATAGCATTAGTGTGTAAATATTTCTGTGTCTATGCTTTTGAACTAGTGGACATCATAAAGTAGTGATATTTTTCAGATTATTATCTCTTGCATATTCAATACCTACACCCATCTTTGTAGCCCAAAAACAAAGGATTAAACAAGTCCTGCCTTCCCTACCCCCACGTGACCCCTATCTCGACAATAGAGACACAGAGTGATCTCCCTTCCTCTTCCTTTTATGGCGCCCCCACCGTGCTGATGGCTTTTGGCTGGCTCAATATCAGAATGTCTTTTCTGAGCGTTTGGTTTACTTTCCCCGTCCTTGCAAAAACATGGATGAAATTTTGACCAGAATATTGGGTGGAGTGGGTTGGGTTATGCTGCAAAAATGTAAACATTCTGTGGTTAGACACAATTTTATCTACACTACTCCTCCAAAAGTACTGAGCCAATGCTAACGTAACTTCGCACATATCCTAGCCATCACATTAACAGTTGCATGTGTGAATCGATCGATATCCCTCCTGTTTCCATTGATACCTACAGAGCTAAACACTCCATTTACAAGCTGTGTCCACTAAGTATGCATTTCAACAAAATTTGTAAATATTTTATATTATCCAACAAGTTACGCGACGTACGGTGGAAAGCGTTAAATCCATCGTGTTTTAATCCCCTCTTAAAGTGTATGGAAATGTTTCTGTTTTTCACCTTTTCATAGATTAAAAAGATATAGAATATAAAGACTTCACAAAATTATTGCCAATGTGAACATTTTCACACTATGATCAGTTTCAAGGACGGCAATGTGAACATTTTCACACGCGGAAATTTCTGCTTTTACAGTATTATTATTGTACATAGGAATGCATATTAAATTATAGACTTTCGTATTAAATTATGATGTAGTTTAATTTCATGCAGTCCTGAAAAGCATTAGCCAATTATTTTATTGATACAATATAAATGTCCCCTTCAGGCATTGCATTAAAATGGGAAGGAGGAATTTTATTAGTTTGGCTCTGGAATACTGCGCTACTTAAATCATCTGTATAATCAGTTAAAATATTTAACGACCAAATAAGTCCTAACAAATACAGCCAGAGATAATGGAGGTTTAACACTGCATGTGTCTGGCTGTCCCCGATATGATATGTACGGAGATGTCATTAGCTCTTATAGCACTTCGGACAAGTTGGCCAAGTATTTGGACACCTACTCATTTCTACATATAGTTACCATGAAAAACGGTCTTCTTTCGTATTGGTCTCATATGCGTATGATCTTCAGAACTGTCCAATCATCACGTTGAGTAGGGTCAAGGACAGGTGCCGGTCAATTACTCTGGAGGGTGCTGAGGCGGCAACTAAAATATCCAGCGCAAAGTGACATATTTTTGTAGCTGATGAAGTAAAAATCAAATTATTTCCGCCAAATGGAATTTGATTTGGAAACGGAAGAGAGGTAATGTGTGTACTTCTGCTGAGGGCTGGATATCAGTCGGTTGAACCAGTCGATATCTCAGACAGCCATGTTTCTTTTCGTACTTGTTTTAGAGCGTTCTGTTTGTGTTATGTTAAGATGTACCCTGGACAAAGGACACTTGTGTCTTGAAACACCAAATCCAATTTGTTTATTAGTTCTGGAAAACTGGCTTAATGCTTGTGCGCTTATAATAGTTATAAGTTTAAGGTGCTTTATAGATGTTGTGGATCAATAAGTAACGAGGTCATAATGCGGTGATTATTTAGAGTGAATTTCGGGTTGTTATAAGGTCCCTTCCACCAAATAATTTCTGTTGTATTTTCCCAATATCATAGCAAAAATTGATTGATTTTCCCAAAAATATGCTTTTTGTATGCAATATTTTCTCAATGCACTTGCCCCTTTTTGAACAAAGTTAGAAAAATATCTCTCATATAAAGGTGTTTGTATAGTAGAGAAGATCGTACATAGACTTAAACATAAAATAAAGTATTTTTGCATGAGGGTTGGTCCTAAATAAAGGGATTTACACAAGGGTCAGTCCTGAAAAAACAAAGGTATTGCACAGTAGAGGTGATCTTAAAACAAAGGTGTCTGTACTACAGAGGTGGTCATATAGAAGAGGTGGTCTTATAAAACAGGTTATGTAGTAAAGGGGTAGTTATAATGGTGTCAAATATTTCTTCCACAAAATCTGAACTTTACACAAAAGGAATAATATGTGATCTTACAGTTGTGACATTATTGTTTGGTCACAAACTGGCTTATTGTCGTTGACAGTTGCTAATTATTTTACATATAAAAAGTTGTACTCTGCTTTGCCATGTACAGTTGGTATGCGGCTAACGCATGCACTAGATGTACAGTTGGTATGCGGCTAACGCATGCACAAGATGTACAGTTGCCTCAGCCACTGGGCAAGAAAATGTGGCAATCAGCTAATCAAGTTATTGCAGTTAGAAGCCGGGGACGATGGGGTAGCTGTAGGATTAGTAGTCCCGGTGGTAAAAGCTGTAATGAAATTTGACTCGGTGATGGCCTCAGTGCACTACGTACTGGAAGGTCAGTTCTATGGTCATATCCGATTGTTTTCAGGTTTGTCACGGTTATGTTTCAATTAGGTAACCACACTTGTGTCTTCGGTAAAAGATGCTGATTCAATTACAGTTGTGGTGCCTGTCTTTGTCCAACATGAGGTCGGGATGTTTTGACAGTATTTGCACTCGGACCTAACAGACTTTTTCACGTTTGCGTTCACAATAATCCCTGAGACTTGATGTTGTTGTATGACCTGTATAAAAATACCCATAGAGGTCACATTGAGAGTAGGTTACAGCTACCTCCGAAGATGTTTATTTCTAAAATTATCAACAAATGTACTGTAGGGCTGGGTCACAAGGATTACAAAGGTCATGGCTACAAATAGCATTAACCCTTAGAAACAAGGTAAAAGATCACAGGGGTCAGGGTCAATTGATAGCATTGATGGAAAGGTCAAGGATCAAAGGGGTCAGGGTCAATATATAATATTGGAAAAAAGGTCAAGGCCCACAGCGGTCAGAGTCACAAAAGACATCACAGATGACCGTGTCAGTAAATAATAATGGGGCAAGTTCAAAGTTTATAGAGGTCAAGGTCAATTGATAACACTAAGGGCAAGGTCACTAGGGTCACAGAGGGTCAGCAAATGGCAAAGTGAGCAATTATACCAGGGTTATTATGAAAGTACATGTGTTTGTTAAAGAGGTTCATAGCACAGATTTTTAACTAAGTAGGGTCAGGCCCTGTTAGATGTTGGCAGCAGCTTAAAGTCTTTTTGTTTTATTATTTTTATTGATTTCGGGTCTAGTCTGTCATTGATGGATCAATGAGTTTCTCATCAGCTCAGTTTAGCCTTGACAATAAAACGTGTTAGAAATGGAATTGATTGAGAGTAATCCCATCCCAAACAGATAGACAAGTTCTCCCTGACCAGGCAAGTTCTCCCTGACCAGGCATGTAGCTATAGATTGCATCAGTTTCCAAATGAGTTGGATTGTACAAAAAAAACTCACAATTATTCTTGATTTCGAAATTGTGTTCTACTAGACATAGTGTTTTTGAAGCACTGCTGTAATTCCCTTATGTCTGAAATTTAAAATAACTTGTGTTGTTTTATAAGGTGAAACCTTGTCAGTATATATATAGTTTTTATGATTGAATATTGAAGAATTATTCTACAAATTCAAGGAACCAAAGAATATGGACTAGCGATGATCCTATGTAGACCAAAATTCTGCTATATATTGAAAGAAAATTATGCGCTTGAAGGAACAAGGTTCTACTGTTGACATCCAGCAAAGTGTCTCGGTTTCAAGATCTAGATCAGTGAAACTGTAATATCTGGCCCAATTCTTTTTCGCTACTTACAAGATTCCAGTCTATACACAGAAACCAAAACATCCAGACTAACAAGATTCCACTATACACAGAAACCAAAACCTCCAGACTAACAAGATTCCATTATACACAGAAACCAAAAACTCCAGACTAACAAGATTCCACTATACACAGAAACTGAAACCTCCAGGCTAACAAGATTCCACTATACACAGAAACCAAAACCTCCAGACTAACAAGATTCCACTATACACAGAAACCAAAATATCCAGACTAACAAGATTCCACTATACACATAAACCAAAACATCCAGACTAACAAGATTCCACTATACACAGAAACCAAAACATCCAGACTAACAAGATTCCACTATACACAGAAATCAAAACATCCAGACTAACAAGATTCCAATATACACATAAACCAAAACATCCAGATTAACAAGATTCCGCTATACACGGAAACCAAAGTCTCCAAGGTAACAATATTTCAGTTTAAACGGAAACCAAAGTAGCCGAAGTACCAAGATTTCAGTTTACACGGAAACCAAAGTATACTGGGTATTATGATTTCAGTTTACACGGAAACCAAAGTATCCTTGGTAATATGATTTCAGTTTACACGGAAACCAAAGTATCCAAGGTAACAAGATTTCACTTTACACGGAAACCAAAGTATCCTGGGTAATATGATTTCAGTCTACAGGGAAACCAAAGTATGCAAGATAACAAGATTTCACTTAACACAGAAACCAAAGTATCCAAGGTAACAAGATTTCAGTCTACACGGAAACCAAAGTATCCAAGGTAACAAGATTTCAGTCTACACAGAAACCAAAGTATGCAAGATAACAAAATTCTACTTTACACAGAAACCATAGAATCCTGACTAACAAGGTTCTACAATATGAAGAAACCATAGAATCCTGACTAACAAGGTTCCACTGTATAAAGTTACCAAAGAATCTTGACAAGCAAAATTCCACTGTAGTGACAAAGTAGTGCACTAGCAAAAAACAGTTTCCAAAGTTCCACTGAAATGGTGCGGACTTAAATGTACTCTGTGATCTCAAGTGTAGATCCTTCAGACACAAGATTGTCCGACCCGTGGCCGTTATTACCTGGTAGTGATTACCAGGTAAAAGTCAACAACTCCTACACCTGCTTGTCAAACACTTGACTTACAACCTACCTTCTGTTGACATATCTCCAGATCTACCATAGTAAGCAATGCCATTACCGTATTTCACAGTTGATAGGCCCATGCTTGGTAATAAGCCCACCCCTTTATTTAACAGGTGTTAGAGATGAAGGGTTTGTCTGACAGTAAGTCCTTACAATATTTCAGAATCAAATAAGATAATAAATATGGTATCCACTATTTTTCAAAGGCTATAGTTTTGTTGGAATTTAAAAGGATATTTTTATGTTGTGCTTGGTACATATAGCACCCGTGGGCTTATCTTAGGTAATATACGATAGAAGGAAACAGGAATAGAGATAATGAGGACCCTTTTCCAAACTTAATAGTAAGTTCTCAATATATTAAATTGATGGGCAATACACAGATACAATGTATGGTCAACATATTTCATGGTACCGTATAGAAGAGGTTTAAGTAATTCTCCTAGTGTATAAAGCTAACAATACTTTATTAGAAGTTCTGTTTACTTACCTGCCATCATTAATATTTCAGGTGTGGATCTGTTCAGAGTTTGACAACATCCTTGTTTACTTGTTTACTAAGAGGTCGTCAATAACTCCTTACGGTGGAGATGTGTTGTAATCACTTGAAGCTGGGGTCACCCCATGGCCTTTTAACTTCGAACCTTAATATGGACCAATGTGGAAATGATTGAAGTCCCCAGCCTAAACTTAAAGCCATGTATACGAAAAAGACTAATACAGATAGAAGCTATCAGGAGAAGAAGTCATTATGTGCAGATCCTGACCCTATCAAAAAAATATATAAAATTGTTTACACATATCCTAGGCTACTAGTATTTACTCATGGGTCTGGCCCCATCCCAGGGAACCTGTTTGCAAGGTTACTTTTAATGAGAAAATTCTGCCTTGATTGCTTTGATTATCCAGGTGAGCGATACAGGCCCAGTGAGGGCCTTTCGTTTGAAATTATCACAAACAATTTGCTGATCAAGGGCTAGCTTCTTACAATTACAAATAGCTGTAGAGTGTCGCACCCAAAACAATGGTAATAATTTACATAACAATATGATATACTCAATACTTCACCTGTAAATCAAGAGTTCTCAAGTTTAATGACAACTTTTTAAGATATTTATGGTATGTTTCAAAACTAGTGCTAACTGATTTGGGTAAATGTGAAATCTCTAAATTTCCGAGAGTTTATATCATTAGCTTATCCTAAAGGAGTTTGTTTAAGTCTCTGTTAACGTGAGTGTATATACTTTCAGTTTTAAATCCTTTTCCAACCGGTAAGATATGTCAATGAGTAATCACAGGTAAGCAGTACAAACTTTGTAAAACGTAAACAGGTAACTGAGCTCATATAGTTTCGTGTCATGCTACTTTGACTTTCTAATTACATTTTTTTTGAAAATGATTAAAAATCAATTATTCATTCGATTGCTATCACAGGTCTGGTTTAATCATGATACTTGTGAAGGTATTACATTAGATACAGGAATGTATTGAACAAAAGTTCCGGTGTAGAAACAGTTGATAGAACGCTTTACAACTAGTACCGAAATGTTGGTTTCCTGTGGATAATGGGTCAATAAACAAGATTTGAAAATAAGATATTTTTTATCTGAATTGTGAATTTAAAAAGAATTAAACCACCCAATACTTTCCATAAAGAAAATCAACTGAGCTAGCAGGTTTTGGTACGCTTACACACTTGCCAACTCTCCCTATTTAGGAAGGAGACTCCAGGTTTTGTACCCTTAAATTTAGCATTTTCAACCAATGAATTTGCTAAACAATCTCTATATTCTAAGATTAATTGTTATCCCCTGGCAACGAAAGTTTAAGGGGATATAGGATTCTGCCTGTACGTACGTATTTACACTCTTTGTCATCGCTCTAGCAACTTCATTCCTCAACGAAACTTTATGAAACTTCATACAAGTGTTTAGTATGACAATACCTTGAACAAGTTGTCGTTTCGGGTTTCTACGTTGAAGGTCAAGGTCACTGTTACTATTTTAAGAAAAACATTTGTCATCGCTGTAGCGACCTCATTTCCTCTTACATACCTGTATACGTGTGTCACAATGTGTGAATTAATGCGAGGGGATTTGTATCACTTGTAATGCGTTGTTTTATTTGAAAGAACAACTCAAAATATGTCATTTAAAGGGTCCCCTTGTCTCCAGGGGGTATACATGGAAATTTCAAAAGTTGGCAAGTATCCACTTACACTGAACCCTTCGTTAACTACGGAGAGGATTAAAGAACCTTGGTCCGTAATGTGATACACAACATACATTTTATGTAGATAATAGAGAGTCATGTTTAATTGCGTAGTTCAAATTTTACTTATATTCCACACCAGAATACGATGGTGGTAGTCGTTGAAAAAAAAAAAAAAAAGTTACGACATGAAAGCTGCTAGTCGAGTAGATATGGACGGCCAATTATTCCTTGATTCCTGATTTACTTATATTTTGTGCAATATTAAACTGGAACTTAAGAATTGGCACTGACAGCAGCAGTGTGTCCCACAAATATGTAAAGTCGTCGTTCTGAAGATAGGACAATCATCGTAAAAAATACTACTGTTTGAATGTTTGCAAAGAGTTTGTTCAAGATTAAAGAGAGTCAATTTGTTAAACATTGTCTTTTTCTTTAAAATAAAAACCATTGTAATACAAGGTAAGGGCAGTGGTTGTTCCATTCCCCCTACAGCAGAGAAAAAACTCAGGTTCTTTACAGAATCAACATTAAATTAGTCGTGTCTATACAACAACGTAATTGGTTTATTATAAATCATGCAGCAAATTACGACGGGCCAATTATTTTCCACTATAGGTCTCCAGACCCTCAATGCTGTGAAATGTAACGTGTGTTGTAAGCAACTACTTTTACATGTTCCTGCTCATCCGACTTGATATTTAAATTTCATCAAACATGTTTAGAATTTGTCAATCTTTGTATTTATACAGTCTTGTTTGTTTATTCAACATTTTAATGCATTATAAATGGTTGATCACGTCTCCTAATGGAGTGATTTGTGGTCGATGATAGGTTGTGATGAATTGCCTGAACGTGTTGTAATTCAAAGAATTCACTGCACAATGAATACCTGATGAAATGTAACCGTAGTCTTTCCAATATACACTCTTGTACCAAAACATTAGTATACCTAACTTACACTCATGTTCCAAAACCAGTCTTTCTAATTTACACTCTTGTTCCAAAACCAGTCTTCCTAATTTACACTCTTGTTCCAAAACCAGTCTTTCTAATTTACACTCTTGTTCCAAAACCTGTCTTTCTAATTTACACTCTTGTTCCAAAACCAGTCTTTCTAATTTATACTCTTGTTCTAAAACAATAGTCTTCCTAATTTACACTCTTGTTCCAAAACCAGTCTTCCTAATTTACACTCTTGTTCCAAAACCAGTCTTTCTTTTTTACACTCTTGTTCCAAAACCAGTCTTCCTAATTTACACTCTTGTTCCAAAACCAGTCTTCCTAATTTACACTCTTGCTCTAAAACCAGTCTTCCTAATTTACACTCTTTTTCCAAAACCAGTCTTTCTAATTTACACTCTTGTTCCAAAACCAGTCTTTCTATTTTACACTCTTGTTCCAAAACCAGTCTTCCTAATTTTCACTCTTGTTCCAAAACCAGTCTCTCTAATTTACACTCTTGTTCTAAAACAATAGTCTTCCTAATTTACACTCTTGTTCCAAAACCAGTCTTCCTAATTTACACTCTTGTTCCTAAACAAGTCTTTCTAATTTACACTCTTGTTCTAAAACAATAGTCTTCCTAATTTACATTATTACCCAATAGTCTGTATAAATTATAATTAGTCATTTTTGACTGTTTCTGGGTTTTTGTCCAATTTCGGCTGTAGGGGTGAAACAGTCAAAACTGTTTTCCCGGTCAGAGCGAACTGTTACCCGGCACGAATTTGATACGCAGAAATCCCCCCTCGAGAGCCCCCTTCAAGCGTTTCGGTGACCGCGACTCAGTGTTGAAGCAATGGCAACATTGCATGCAGCATTGATACTAATTTTTATTTGGTAATAAAACAATTGTTTCATGGTTATTTTGGGAACAGTCAAAACTATCATCCCTCGGTAGGGGGAATCTCTGTGGAACTGTTCCCCAGGGCTTCCCCCTACCTCGGGATGATAGTTTTGACTGTTCCCCAAATAGCCATGAAACAATTGTATACTCTTGTTCTAAAACAATAGTCTTCCTAATTTACACTCTTGTTCTAAAACCATTGTCTTCCTAATTTACACTCTTGTTCCAAAACATTAGTCTATCTTACTTACACTCTTGTTCCAAAACATTAGTCTTCCTAATTTACAATCTTGCTCTAATATTTGCCTCTTTTCCTTTTTCATCGCTAGGAATGTCTTCAGACATTTGTTAAACAACAGAAAGATTGTCTACTACTGTTGCTCTGATTAATTCATGTTGTTGAGGTGTTGTCAATTATTCATGAAAATCAATTAATTGATCCTTTAAAGTTAATGATAATTTTCGACTAATTTTCACTCTTACAGAGAATATTTTTTTTAACTTAAATTCATCTAGTGAGTTGTTCATTTTCGGCAAAATGATACCAAATGTTGTTAATTAACAACAAAGTTCAGTGGCCAAGTGTGTCCATTGGCTAACCAATCAGAAGTGGTGTTTCAATTCAAACACCAAATAGCTATAGAGGCAAATGATGCAATACATTACCAGCACTATACAAAATGATTTATGATTGAATGCTTAGTATATAAGACTGTATATTTGGTATAAGTAATGAAAAGATAACCAAACTTGTATAAATAGTCAATCCAGAAATTGTCTCAATTTAGTCTAGTTTATTTTCATATATTATGATCAATCACTACTCAATAATCTTTTATTTGATTACAAGTGATGAACAATGTTGAATTTGTGAGTGATTCCCAGGACAGAAGTAGATATAGGAGAAAGCTATAAACTTAGGATCACCACTAAACAAAATATTTCAAGATGTTTCACATAACACATCTTTATTAGCACTTCTTACAGCAAATAATAAAAACCCCAACCTTTTTGAACTTTTGAAGCAGTAGGACAAGTTTTCACTAAACTATGATACTTCCCTTTTAAGGGTTTAAAACTGATGTCAAAGTCTACAGTCAATGTTTGTTTTACTTAAAAAGGGTCACCAAAATAGATCTATTCAATATTGACAGTTCAGGATAAATAATCATGGTTGCAACCACTTTATATTCCTGGCACTTCAAAGGTCACTACTGGCTTCACAAATAAAAGATATTTATCATAGCTATTTTTATAAACAGTCATAAAAGAGAAGTATTAATAGCTAGACTGGTTCAGGTGTTCTAAATTAAGGACATTTGTACTAAGCTCAAACATTTTCCGGATGTAATTGATTAGTTTTAGTGCTCATAGGTAAGTAACAAATTGGAGAAATATTTTCTAAGGATATATTTGTTTGGTTTATAGGTAACAACTGGATATTGTAAGGAGATATTTGATTGGTTTAAATGCTGGATGGTACCAACTGGATATTGTAAGGAGATATTTGATTGGTTTGTTTGCTGGATGGTAACAACTGGATATTGTAAGGAGATATTTGATTGGTTTGTATGCTGGATGGTAACAACTGGATATTGTAAGGAGATATTTGATTGGTTTAAATGCTGGATCAGGTAACAACTGGATATTGTAAGGAAATATTTGATTGGTTTAAATGCTGGATGGTAACAACTGGATAGTGTTAGGAGATATTTGATTGGTTTAAATGCTGGATGGTAAAAACTGGATATTGTAAGGAGATATTTGATTGGTTTAAATGCTGGATCAGGTAACAACTGGATATTGTAAGGAGATATTTGATTGGTTTAAATGCTGGATGGTAACAACTTGATATTGTAAGGAGATATTTGATTGGTTTAAACAGATGCTATCAAGGGTCCCTGTACCACTGCTGAAAACTGTAACGAAGGGTTGGAAACTATTTTTCCCGGCTTGACTATAGCTTTAATAAATTATTTCTGAAAAGAAACTCATACCTTGCCAGACTTTTATGAGAAATAATAATGATGAAGTAAACAAAAAGCTAGTTCAACAACATGTACAGTGGCCTGGAGTGTAAAAAAGTTATCAGCAGGGCTATAGACTGGGTTTCGAACCCTGGACTTCAGATTGATATACTATCGCTCTAACTGATTGCACTACGTACCAGGTCAACAGAATTGGCCCAATCGTGCTACAGTTATTTATAAATGGAGGTTAAGAAGAGGTTACTGTTGCTAGGAAAAACTACAGTGTATAAGTTTGTTTCATCAGTAAAGAAAATTTCATGAGAACAAGCTTTATTTATCTGTATTTTGTATCACATGTCATATTCACACCCATTCCCTTCCTCATACGAAGTACCAATAGTCTTTTTAGTGTTATGAAAAGAGGACATTTTATGTCTATAGAAATTAATCTGAAGATATTACTTGTTGGCTAGGGTTTTTATTATGCGAGCTTTTTATTATTGTCGAAAAGCTTTTCAAATGTAAAACTTGATGCTGTTAAAAAGTGACGATATGATGTCATAAAATATTGTTTTTGTAAGACAATTAGCATCAGGTTTTTAGTATTCATTCGTTATACCAGCCACTCTAAAAAGAATTTCATTAGGACGTTGGTATACGGTATAATTGGTCTACACTATACTTGATTCTAGATCTTGATATTATATTGAAATTATTGAAAAAAATGTTAAAAAAAAGTTGAATTTTATTTTATTTCATCCAGATCAAGGTCTTTAATGTTGGTTTAAAATGACACATAGTTATATATATAATTATTGTCAGTATGCAGTTTCAAAAACTGATGTGTCATTGTTAGTATATATACACTTAATTACTACAGTGTCTAGACTAGTATAGCCTTGTGTTTGTCGGGACTAAAATTATATTGAGTTGTTACCCTTTGATATAATCTTAAAATTCAGTGTGCATTAATTTTTGCACTTTTTGTCGTAACAGTGGAAACATGAATACAAAAGTAGTAAACATGTGTGTATTGAGTTCGTGTTCTGTTCGGAGCTGAAAGAAAGTCGCCACAAGCCTGTGGTTTTATACTGTATGTGGTATCATTGTACCACACTCCTGTATTGTATGATCTAACATTATATGTGTTATACGGGGGAGTCTGGATAACTCAGCATCCGTTGTTTCCAGCTAAAGCAGGATGGAATGTGAGCCAGATTAATCATGAATACACATTTCTTATAAGGAAAGTCCTTTAATCTGTCCACAAAATTACTGGCTGGAATGAGGGACAACTATAGATTAGAAATGGATTTATTTACAATTTTCAACTGTATGCATTTATGGTCCTTTGACTTTTGTATACTAAAGAAGTAAGGATTTTGTTAAAGCTGAGCTTTTAAGTGTCAAAGACTTTGTTAAAGGAGGTCTATGGAGGAATTTAACTCAATCATCCCTATTTATTTTAGTTGGACTTGCCCAGACTTGGTAAGGTTCAAATGTGAATTCAGGGTTGAATGGGTTAATAATGAACCTGGACTAGGTCAATCACTGATGACCAGAAGGCTCAGTTGTCAGAGTGCCTTAGTTAGAGGTAGAAAATCTGGGTTTCCAGGTTAGAGGCCAAACGAACAAAAATCTAAATAATTTTTTGGAACTCCAGAAAATGTTTCAGGGAATTGGAAACCAATTAATTATATTGTTACCATAGAAACCAAAAACAGAATCCTTGACAAAACAGAAAATAATTGTGTTAATTGAAATGGAAAAAAAATGGCTAAGAGAAAGCAATAAAAGCAAAGTGATCAGAAGACCTGACAATGTACCAAGGACCACCAAGTACAAGTAAGAATGGTGGAAAGGTAAGGTGTGAAAGTGCCTGAATAGCTCTCAGGACACTTTGTTTGAGGACTATAGAAGATGGCAGGAGACCCGTGACTGCCTAAATGTCTTAATAATTGATAATGCTGAGGTGGGAATTGATTGGTTTACAGAAGAATGGCTGGAATTTAATCATCTTTTCAAAACCAATAAGTTAGACAAGATTCATTTACTCCCATCATTGTGTGGGTTTTACTAGGTCTTTATGGCGAAGATTAAATCTTAAGTGCTCACAGACACTCCGATATTCTTCCTGAGTCGGAGTTGTACCTCAGGATACAGATGTTCTTTGATAAAACGTATCAGTCTACAATGACATGAAATCATTGGCACAATCCGATATGGCTGCAGTGTAAAGATTACTTCTCCTCGTATATAAATATTATTGGCTACCTAAACACTTGTATTTCAAATAATGATGAATTTCGAAGGTGACAAAAGATGTATATATACCTGCAAATAGCTTATAATTGGTGTAATGTTATTAAAATATTTCTAATATTGTTTTTTTTTTCTTATTCAGTTTTCACTAAAGGATATATGCTACCTTATGTTGACATGCACCTCAGTTACTTAAAGAGTGAAATTATTTTAAGAAGATTAATTTGCACATGCTAATTATGATTAATTGACTTTTTTTAAAAGCTAATTGATAAGTGTAGAAGCATGTTAGTTGACAAGGTATATATATGGATCAAAGCTTATTAATCAGTATGTATGAAAAGTTGCAGGTATACATTTATTTGGCTTATTATGAACTTATTAAAAAACAATATAGGGAGATAAACACAACAGATATAATATACAGTGTAGCATATAGTTATATCCTTAAGTTAGATGTTAGCATAATAAGATCTTCCTGGCAATATACTATACATCATTCAGTTTTTTACTCGTAACTGATTTTTATGATGTGCGATACGATACATACTTACCATAAGTTTGTGGATTCCCTGCCAAGTCGCCTAACGTTGTTCATCCCTCGACAACCTGCAGTTGGCCTCCACAGTCTGCACAGATTTTAGTGTATTCTAGAATCTCCTGCATTTCTTTGCTCAGCTTTGAGAATGTTTACAAATCATGTATTTAACCGTTTAATATTCGAGCTCTCCTTTAGACAAGACATATATACTAGTACTGGATATCAGAACTCAAATAGTAATGGTTTAAAATGGTGTAACTACCAATTTCGATGACTTTGAAAAGTTTATTTACTGAAAAGACCTGCAATGAGCATGCTTGACCTTGACCTGCATGTCGACAATCTTTGACCTTCATTTCATTGCTGAGAACTCGCCAGGTGTGCCCCCTTTCCGCACCTTTATTCTTCTTCCTGTGTGGCATCGTGTTTGTTTCTCAATGTGATAATGACACACTGTGTGAGCTCACAGGTACACATAGGACTTGCTTCCAGTAGAAGTTGACTTCCACCGCACTGTCTGACAGCTGCTGGAGTGCCGTGTACCCACATGCAAAATATAGCTATTTACAACAAAATTTAGTTAATCCTCCCACCTTTCCCAGCAAAAAGTAACTGGATTTTGAGACAACTCGGGCTATACAGCTGGGATAACTTTATTTAAAAAAATGTCCAATATGTGTCCAAGACACTAACTAGAAAGTGGGACAACCAGTTTAGTGATTTGTGACTGGATGGATACAGTTCAACTGTATTTAACCGTAATTGGTTTTTATCCAGTACTTGATGATTCCATAGTCCAACAAATACAATTTATTTTCAATATTAACCTTTACAGATTTTTACAGATTTTTAATAGCAACAAAGTTTATTGATAACAGTCCAAAGGATATGATCCAGTACTTGATGGTTCTAAAGTCCAACAAATACAATTTATTTTCAATATCAACCATTATAGATTTTCAATTTCAACAAAGCTTATTGATAACAATCCAAAGGATATGATCCAGAAATTGATGGTTCTAAAGTCCAACAAATACAATTTATTTTCAATTTCAACTATTATAGATTTTTAATTTCACCAAAGTTTATTGATAATAACAATCCAAAGGATATGATCAGCAGGCCTAGCCTAGCCTACTTTACCAAGCTAATTGCTTACTGGCCATTCTAACTATTTGTTGACGAGAGGAACTATACCGGTCAGAAACCTGTTCGGACTTCTGTGGACAATGTTGACTTAGCTAGTCCTTGCCAATGTAGAATAGTATGTGTGATGTTTGGTCGGTCAATTTGATAATGACCAATTACAGGTATAGGTAAATAGATTTATTGATCTTTGTGTAGATGAAATCAGGTCAAAACTCAGTGTTAATGAAAACGTTTCATTTAGCTGTAGAATTTTGCGGTAATGTTTTCCAACAAGTTTAAAAGGTCAGATTTGTATTAGCCACTTGAAATAACAGCCGTGTCCACATTGATAATAGTTTAACACTCTGTAAATCTCAGTATGGTAAAAGATCCTATTTACTTATGTAATTGGATATTCAATGTAATTGGAGTTCTCAAAAAAGGAATTATGATATCAAATTTCGGCAAAGGAGATCTGAAAAAAAAAATGAATAAAAAAGTAGATTTTATATATGTTTGTGATTTTTTTTTTTTTTTTGTAAATGGTTTCCATCACTTGCGTAGGAATGTTTAAAATATGTGTAAAATGATTTACAGTAAGCATCTGTCGGGATAGGTGTAGTATACTATATTTGGGTATTGGATTGATGATATCCAGCAAGAGAGATTTGGTACTAACGATTATCTTGGGAATGTCCTCTACGTTTGAGGACATATGACTTGTTACGATAGCCTCACCTCCACGCTATGTAGACATTTATATCAAGTCACGAAATTGCGAAATTGGATTCTCATTAATCTGGATTTTTTTTGATATTTTATAACTTTAATTTCTTACACGAAAAATGTGTTATGAGATTTTTAGGCCGCTACAACAGTTGAAATGGGAATACAGTTCATTCTTTTCCCTTTTGATATTCTGTCATTCTGTCTGTCCTTATGACATCTTTGGTTAGGTTTCGATTTTAGCTCAAAGCGCAAAAATTGAAAGTCCAACGATCATCAAACTTCATACTCTTAAAGCTGTAAGTGTAAGACAAAAAGCTTCAATCAAAATTAAGAAAAAATAATTATTCACAAAATCGTTATTTACTACTTCACAGACTGTGGTTAGACTTTGCATTTAACTCTGTATCTGTCAAAACCAGAGCAAGGTCATATGTATGTTTTGCAGACTTTTTCTAGTTTCAGAAAGAACAAAATATCCAGCTAATGACTTTCTCTGTACAATGGTCCTAATTAGCTAATTGTACAACTACATTTTCTCTTTTGTTCTATTTTTTAGGGGTGCTTTCTCCGAAGTCTCCCTTGCTCAGGATACGCTGGAATCGTCAAAACTTGTAGCAATCAAATGTATCAACAGAAAATGTCTGGCAGGCAAGGAAGAATCCCTGGAAAATGAAATAGAAGTTCTACGCAGGTATGTCATTTTTATACAGGGGTCTGCACAATTACAGGTTTCATCTGAGTTTCTGAACCCTTTCACCCCTAGGTAATTTTAGTAGACTCTACCATACATTGATCTGAATGAGTCCATTATGGTCTACAGTGGTGAAAGGGTTAAGTAAGGTATAACATACATAAATGAAGTTCAAGGTAAGTGTGATATCAGAATGAACAACATTTTGACTACCATATTTGACCGCAAATAAGCCCCCACCCCTAGTGAAAAAACATAGACCAAAATTATGGAGGGGGCTTAATTGCGAGCAACCCTCCC
>NW_018480034.1:147681-155279 GCF_002113885.1 Mizuhopecten yessoensis | reverse complement strand
CCCCCCACCCACCCTGTTCACAAACCTGCCATCTTGGATATACCACTGTTTTGATCTATGACCACTCTAAATATCATTAAGTTCTAGTTGTTCATGTTGTAAAAATAACAACCCACAGACAGAATATTTAATAACAGTCACCAAAAGTTGATGAAGTTCCTGTAAATATAACTGGTTTTGGGCAATTCTATGTCGTCTGCTCTCTTGGTCTTGGTTGTAGTCACTGAACTGTGACAGGAATCTGTTGCTTGTGGTCCGTCTGCTCTGTGAATATTCTTTTGCAACAAGTATTGTTTATAAATCAGTATACTGTTAGTTGCTTGGAGGGTCTA
This sequence comes from Mizuhopecten yessoensis, assembly GCF_002113885.1. Classification (NCBI taxonomy): domain Eukaryota; kingdom Metazoa; phylum Mollusca; class Bivalvia; order Pectinida; family Pectinidae; genus Mizuhopecten; species Mizuhopecten yessoensis. The sequence goes on along the minus strand of NW_018480034.1, from coordinate 154,947 downwards.
TCCTTTTGTAGTGTAGATTTGAAATGGGCTAACAAACCAATGGTATTGGTATTTGATTTGAACAATTGGATTTTGTGTCTTATATCAAATTGTAGTAATTATGCGTTTAAATTAGAAGCACTTAATATAAGCTACAGCTGGTCTTGTTTTAGGATCTTATTTGATCATCTAAGGAAAATTTTGAAGAAAACAAAATGGAGTTCAGTCGCCTTTTACTGCTGTTATTTTGGTTTTGTAAGAATCTGAAATAAAAACAAAATTTAAAAATAAATTGGCAGAACCGCAATTAAGGATTCTCCTTGGTGGTTACAAAAACTGAAGAATTTGCAAAACCACAATTAAGAAAGGAGTCTTTTGATTTAGAAGGGAATTGGACGAGAAATTTACTGTTTCCATTTTGTGGAGAGAATTTCAGAGAAATTGGATGGCACCAAAAGAGCTATGAAGACAGGGGGATCAGAGACAAGGCTAAATAATTGATATTGATTAGGACCGCTATGTAGCGTGTCTGAGACGGGCCCCAAGATAGGACACTCGATGTTGCTTGTCGTACACAAGAAAGGATGACCCTAGTTTGATACAGTGCCAGGCGGACTGTCACCGCTGGATTAGCTGGGCTTATGAATTAATGGCTTACAATGGCTTAGTTCTAATGACAAACATAAAACTCGGCCTCGGAGCAACAAAACATGTTGTTGTTTCTCTACCGGTGGTGTCGCTGCAGCTGTAAGCTTGTGACCTATCATTGTGACGTTACTTATTTACATATTGTCAACTTCAATAACATCATGTGTACATTTTTAGCAGTTCAATTTTAGTTAATACGAGTATTGTGGGAAAAAATAATTCTGAAATTAAAAAAAAATTGATAATTTGAATTGTAAATATTTCCTACAGAATTTTTTCATGATGTTATTTTTTTTTAAAATATATAACAATTTTCATAATAGCTTCATCCATTTATAGCATATATCTGCCAGAAGTTTTCTTCAACCAAAAATTTCTACACTATTTGTATATCAATATTTATTTCAAATATTACGAACGCTACAATTTGTTATTTTGCTAAAGTATTAAGATTTCCTTCATGCATGAAGGTTATTGAATTTCAGAAGTTGAAATGTTGACAAATATTGCTTTAAGTAGAGGGTTTTGTTTCACTTGGTTTCCAGTCCCCATTGTTAAGAGCGGAACAGAAGTTTGCTCAGTCTCCGTTGTTTGTCAGCCACCGCAGTCCACTATAGCACCACCACCTAGGTGTCATGACAGAGTGTGCCGAAGGATGCAATCTCCAACTCATTGATAGAACTCTCATTGATTTTGGGTCTTGTAGTAAATAGCACTGTTGGCTTTGAATTCCGAGTTCCGTTGAAATAAAAACTGTGTAAAATTCTAATCATGCTTTTAATTAATAGCATGACTCATTAGAAAATGTAATTATATGATGCTGAAAACATAAAATAAACGACATTCAGAATGCTTTAATTAATTTCAAAGACTCTGAGACAAAGTTGAGCGAAAGACTTTGAGACAAAGTTGAGCGAAGCTCAGTGCAGTAAAACTAGACGGACCTTGGGGCTGTCTCATTCTGTATTTGTATTACTACGATGTTTAGTAGCCCATCAGAGCCGTGGGCGAGAAACCTTACTCTGTGCCATTCTGATGTTCAAAAGCTAGTCTGGGTTGCTGTGATGCCAATAGAAGCTTGTCTGGGCCGTGTGATGGTTATAATCTAGTCTAGGCCACTGTTATACCTATAATCTGTGAGCTGTTACAATGCCTAAGGTCAAACTGGACCATCAGATGCTGAGAGGCCAGTTAGGGCCACTCTGATGCTAGAAAGCTAAAATGACTAAAGCCACCGAAATGCTTAGGAATTTTAAGGTACCAAAAAGCTAGTCTAGGCCACAATAAAGATTACCCAACTTGAATTCTGCTTGTCCTTTGTAGTCGATCTCGGCTCGTCTAGTGCAACAGTGAACAAGGGCGGTAACTCTAGTGACCGACTAATGACCGACTAGGACCATTCGCAGACCACCAAATGCCATCTGCCTCTGATAATGTGATTTATGCATAGGACATAAATCTAAATAATGTTTTGAAATGTTATTTTCTGCCACTGTGTTCTTGCTTGCTTTGGCCTATGTGATGCTTGAAAGCTAGTCTTGGCCACAATGATGCTTTGAAATGTCATTTTCTGCCACTGTGATGCTCGGTAGCTAATATTGCAGCTACCAAGTTGTTCTTGCTTGCTTTGGCCTCTGTGATGCTTGAAAGCTAGTCTAGGCCATGGTCATGCTTGAAGCTAGTCTGGCTCACAGTGATGCTTTGTAGCAGTAGCTATAGAAGCTCATGCTCCATTATAACAGTTTGGTTTCTGCGAGGACTTGCTGGCTACATTTTCAGCTGCGTCTAGGTTATTAGGTATTGCGCGAGTGTTGATCCAGTGACATCATCTCCTTGGTCCTTGTCAGGTGATGGCATTTCCTAGGTGTTTGGTACATTGATCATAACTTTATCATGAGGGAGGGGTCCTTTGTGGATTGGTTTACATTTATTGTATTTGTCAGTGAGGGGGATCTCAGTAGGTAACGGTAAAAGTGATATCTGTCATATCATGAAGAGAACACTTTGATATTTTTTGCTCGCTATAAGTGAACAATATCCAGCTGCTTATTGACCAAGCCGAACAGAAATTGTTCATGTGCTGTTTGCAGGTCTTTGTCAGATCTAGTAAAAGCGGAAGCATTTTGAAATAAATCAATATCAAGTGTTTTTGCTTTATCACACCAGCATTGAATCCTAATAAATTATGATGTTACATTTAAAAATCGGCAATGTTTCATAGAGATATCATCTCAGCAGCAGATGAGGTTTATGAGGTACGGGTTCGAATCCCGATCTGGCCATTGCATTTCCCTTTCTCCTGTTACATTTGTATTGATTAGATCAGAAACATATTCATTACCAAAAAGTCTAAGGGGAAAGGTTTTATGACGTTAACTATTGCATGTGTTTCCTGTTGGTTAGAGTTTGTATTGATAATGAAACATATCTGATGATGCAGCAGTATATGCGCTGTGCAATACGCTTTCTAGTGTTATAAATCTGATGTTCACTTCCTGCCCTAATATCAAGGGCAGACAGTAAGATTGGGGTGACACACTTATAAGTTCATGTCACTAGCTTTAAGCAGGGAAAGTTAGGGCAATGCTAATTAGAAAATCAACACAAGTGGGTTTCAATGTTTTAGGAAGTATAGCTCTAGCAATGATAATTAGGAAATTGAGCAATAATTGGCTTCACAGATTACTTAACACTTATTAAACTTAATAAGTATATCAACAATTATCAGCCCCAAGGACCATAAAGGATAGCTATATATCAACAGAAATTTAAAATTTATAAAAAGTTAAATTAACAATGATGGGCTTCAAGGATCATGAAGGATAGCTATATATAGGAACTGTAATTAGTAAATCAACAATGATCGGCTTTTAGGATTGTGGAGGATAGCTATAGAAACTGTAATTAGTAAATCAACAATGATCGGCTTCAAGGATTGTGGAGGATAGCTATAGGAACTGTAATTAGTAAATCAACAATGATGGGCTTCAAGGATCATGAAAGATAGCTATATCAACAGAGATGAGTAAATCAACAATGATGGGCTTCAAGGATCATGAAAGATAGCTTTATCAACCGAGATGAGTAAATCAACAATGATGGGCTTCAAGGATCATGGATGATAGCTATATCAACAGAGATTAGTATATCAGCAATGATTGGCTTCAAGGATTGTGGAGGATAGCTATATCAGCAATCAGTAAATCAACAATGATCATCTTCAAGGATTGTGGAGGATAGCTATATCAGCAGAGATCAGTAAATCAACAATGATCAGCTTCAAGGATTGTAGAGGATAGCTATACCAGCAGAGATCAGTAAATCAACAATGATCAGCTTCAAGGATTGTGGAGGATAGCTATATCAGCAGAGATCAGTAAATCAACAATGATCAGCTTCAAGGATTGTAGAGGAGAGCTATACCAGCAGAGATCAGTAAATCAACAATGATCAGCTCCAAGGATTGTGGAGGATAGCTATATCAGCAATCAGTAAATCAACAATGATCAGCTTCAAGGATTGTAGAGGAGAGCTATACCAGCAGAGATCAGTAAATCAACAATGAAGGGCTTCAAGGATTGTGGAGGATACCTATATCAGCAGAGATCAGTAAATCAACAATGAAGGGCTTCAAGGATTGTGGAGGATACCTATATCAGCAGAGATCAGTAAATCAACAATGATGGGCTTCAAGGATTGTGGAGGATAGCTAAATCAGCAGAGATAAGTAAATCAACAATGATGGACTTCAAGGATCATGGAGGATAGCTATATCAACAGAGATAAGTAAATCAACAATGGTGGGCTTCAAGGATCATGGAGGATAGCTATATCAACAGAGATCAGTAAATTAACAATGATCAGCTTCAAGGATTGTGGAGGATAGCTATATCAGCAGAGATCAGTAAATCAACAATGATGGGCTTCAAGGATTGTGGAGGATAGATATATCAGCAGAGATCAGTAAATCAACAATGATCGGCTTCAAGGATCATGAAAGATAGCTATATCAACAGAGATGAGTAAATCAACAATGATGGGCTTCAAGGATCATGAAAGATAGCTTTATCAACCGAGATGAGTAAATCAACAATGATGGGCTTCAAGGATCATGGATGATAGCTATATCAACAGAGATTAGTATATCAGCAATGATGGGCTTCAAGGATTGTGGAGGATAGCTATATCAGCAATCAGTAAATCAACAATGATCAGCTTCAAGGATTGTGGAGGATAGCTATATCAGCAGAGATAAGTAAATCAATAATGATGGGCTTCAAGGATCATGAAAGATAGCTTTATCAACCGAGATGAGTAAATCAACAATGATCAGCCTCAAGGATTGTGGAGGATAGCTATATCAGCAGAGATCAGTAAATCAATAATGATGGGCTTCAAGGATTGTGAAGGATAGCTATATCAACAGAGATAAGTAAATCAACAATGATGGGCTTCAAGGATTGTGAAGGATAGCTATATCAGCAGAGATAAGTAAATCAACAATGATGGGCTTCAAGGATTGTGGAGGATAGCTATATCAACAGAGATAAGTAAATCAACAATGATGGGCTTCAAGGATTGTGGAAGATAGCTATATCAGCAGAGATAACTATATCAACAATGATGGATGTCAGAGATAGATGAAGGATATTGAGTACAATTCGATACAGAATAAGTCACAGACAGGCAGTGGGCTTCAATATAATGTCAGTTCTCGTTTTGTTCCTCAGAATAGGTATGGTAGCTCCTGTCACAATTAAGCTGCAAGTTTGTTTGATGCGAAATCATCCCTGCCACTAACCTTTTAGTCAATGATATAAACGCCTACAGCTGTGTAGTCCATGCTTGTCTCATATTGTCTCCTTAATGTTCTAGTATACGTAGAGTTCTTGACATTTCCTGTTGGACGTCATACTGTACATACCTGATGTTTCAAGAAGTGTCTGTTTATCCATTAATTCTTGTGACATATGAAAAAATTAGTACATGTGTACTTAGATTTGAAATTAATTTTCCGCATCAATTTTGTTTCCGAACCTTTGATATATTATTTAAACTCTTGGAATACTACAGTGATCAAATGGGCTACATCAAGGTGTCAAAGATCATCATAGGCAATAATTGAATATCACATTCATTAGAGCTGGTAGAAAAAAGACCTTTTAGATTTGTTTTATGGGATCAAAAAACACCTTTGCTCAAGTTTGAGTCCTCAGGCTTTCCTTTTTAGGATGCAACCGTTTCCATCCCTTTGTTTCAATGCTGCCGACCAGGTTAATATACCCTGAGCTGTTACCAAGCAGTACTGTATATGGAGAAACTTTAGTCCAGTCAAATTTTTGCCATTCACTGGTTCATTTTAACTTTCGTAATAAATTCACCCTCATTACGCAGGGCAAAAAAGGCAAAAATTAAACTGTGGCAAAAATTTCCAATTGTACGGTATAATAACCCGTATGTGAGTGGGTGTTCTGTGTATGATGACTCAGGTCATACTGTCAGACCTGGATATTAGTGGGTGTCCTGAGTATGGTGACACAGGTCATACTGGTCAGACCCGGATGTTAGTGGATGTTCTGTGTATGGTGACACAGGTCATACTGTCAGGCCCAGATGTTGGGTGATCTGTGTATGGTGACACAGGTCATCCTGGTCAGCCCCGGATGTTATTGGGTGTTCTGTGTATAGTGACACAGGTCATACTGGTCAGACCCGGATGTTATTGGGTGTTCTGTGTATAGTGACACAGGTCATACTGGTCAGACCCGGATGTTATTGGGTGTTCTGTGTATGGTGACACAGGTCATACTGGTCAGACCCGGATGTTATTGGGTGTTCTGTGTATAGTGACACAGGTCATACTGGTCAGACCCGGATGTTAGTGGTTGTTCTGTGTATGGTGACACAGGTCATACTGGTCAGACCCGGATGTTAGTGGGTGTCCTGTGTATAGTGACACATGTCATACTGGTCAGACCTGGATATAAGTGGGTGTTCTGTGTATGATGACACATGTCATACTGGTCAGACCCAGATGTTGGGTGATCTGTGTATGGTGACACAGGTCATACTGGTCAGACCCGGATGTTAGTGGGTGTTCTGTGTATGATGATACAGGTCATACTGGTCAGACCCAGATGTTAGTGGGTGTCCTGTGTATGGTGACACAGGTCATACAGGTCAGACCCGGATGTTAGTGGGTGTCCTGTGTATAGTGACACATGTCATACTGGTCAGACCTGGATGTTATTGGGTGTTCTGTGTATGGTGACACAGGTCATACTGTCAGACCTGGATGTTAGTGGGTGTTCTGTGTATGGTGACACAGGTCATACTGTCAGACCTGGATGTTACACTGGTGGACCCTTACCGTGTATTTTTTTCATTTTTTCGTTTAATTTTCAAAAATCGTTTAGTTGTTCTCTTTTTGTGTGTATTTTTTGGATTATAGTTTATATTTGACGAGTCACCGTTTATTGTTTAAACCGACGTTTATTCTTCGCAGACTTGTGTTTAGTTTTGAGTATAACGGTTTGTTTTTAAAACAGAGTGTTTGTTTTATAAATGCATGTTAACTTTTCACGGAACAGAGTTTGTTTTATAACTACATGTTTACTTTTCTTGGCCCAGTGTTTGTTT